>NC_072734.1:127796034-127941034 GCF_026930045.1 Uloborus diversus | reverse complement strand
ATGGCTATAACGCGAGTTTTTCAGGAGCAACAAATTTTAGAGCTAAAGTTCAGGCTTTGTTATTGACTACTAAGCATAGACTTCGTGAATTTACTTTCATCTTTGCAGCATCACTGACTGCGCAAGTTCCCACACACCACACTATAAACATTGCGTTATTAGTGTGTATACATTACCACTCCTCATTTTTCATTTATTTATTCTTAATATGAACGGTGATGAAATATTGTGCCACCTAGGCACGCTGTTTCATCATCTAAAGTTTGAAGATGAAAACAAAAAGCGAAAGTTTGCGGCAATTTAAGAAAAAGTAAAGATTTTTCATAAGCTTGAACAACTAGAAAGTGGAGTAAGAAATAACAACGTCAGAAAGTGCAGTGCTTTATTATTACTACATACTGTACTGATTTATTTTTATGTCTTTCTCTTCCATTGATCATTGATTTTGTGCATCGTAACACTATTTTATGTTGAATAATGCAGCTTTTTTAAAAACACGGTAAAAATTCTGTATGTAAGAAACGGTAATACGTAGCTAAAAAATAGTCTAAAATAGTTTTAAGATGTCTAAAATGATTGAGTATGTTAATAAAAAAATCATATTCACAACATTTTTCCACAACGCGAAATTTCGACTTACGCGAGGAGTCTCGGAACGCATCCCTCGCGTAAGTCGGGATCCGACTGTAAACATTTAAAGAAATGAAGATGTTAAAATTTTACTTATGATTTGGAGGAAAATGTGCAGATTGAGTTTCTAATGACGAAACCCCTCTAGAACTAGGTACCGTTAACAGGCTCTCATTGTTTAAATTATCCAAGTAACGTAATAAAAATTTCAAGCATTTCTCCACTTTTAGAAACGTTTAACTCGCTTTCGTTGGGAGAAAAAAAAATATTCATTTGATGTTTTAAGTAAGGCCCCTATGTTGAGGAGCCTACGCATCCGCCATTTTGGAACAAAACTTAATCCAGTGTGCTTCGCAGCGATAGCATTGCTGCTGATGTTTACATTTCTATAGCATATGTTAAATTGAATCAAATGGGCGGATGTTCGGCTGTTAATTGTGCAAACAGCTGCTCCAAGAAGGATTTTAGTTCTTCAGATTTCCAGCACGTGCGGAAAGAAAAAATAAATGGATAATTAATAGCCGACGGAAGTAGTAAGTAGGCCACTATAGGGGCAGAAGGAGGAAAACAACTCAACATTCCTGAGGGGGCGTGGTCCTCCGCCATCTTGGATTTTTTCTTGTAGTCTTGTACGGGGGTATTTTTAGGATGATGTCACTGATTTTCTTGAAGTCTGTTACGAGGTTATTTTTCGGATGACGTGATTAATTTCTTGAAGTCTTTTACGAGGCTATTTTTCGGATGACGTCACTGTTTTTCTTGAAGCCTTTTACGAGGGTATGATGACGTCATATATGACGTCACGCTTCAACGACGCCATCTTGTAGTACGTCATAGAACATGTTGTTTCCTGTCTTAATTTTAATTACGTAATTAAAGTAAATACTAACTTATGCAAATTCTTATTTTTAATTAACTCAATTAATTAATTTATTTATTTATTGAATTTATTCTGAAATAGGGGTAATATTCTAAAATGCTCTCCCTGGGATTTGAACCGGGGACCTTTCGCTCCGAACGCGGATATGCTAACCACCAGACCAGAGTAAGCAGTTAATAGGGGAGGATAATAAAGCTTTAAACGCATAACATTCAGTAGTGGCGCCATCTATTGGAGGCTAGGGCCATGACAGAAAGCTTATGTGAAAGTGTGAATTAAATTCAGTAGATTTGCTGGTGGCGCCATCTAGTGATAATGAATGATAAAAGTGCTTAATTGCGAATCTATTTTTTAAGAGTTGTTTTGGAAATGTATGTGGAAAAAAAAATGTATGTGGAAAATATTATGGAAAATAAAATGCTGGCGCCATCTATCGGACTTTTTTATGACCTTATATTTTCATTTTACTTTATTTATTTATTTATTTATTTTGGTAGAAAAAAAAAAGGTTTCTGGTGGGATTTGAACCTGGGACATAAAGTTTCCACAGTCGGCGGTTTTGCTGACGCGCAAGACCGCTCGACTGTGGAACCTTACGAAGAACAAACGATTTAAAGTTTATATACAAGCACAGTTGACACCCAAGGATTATATTTGCATAAATGATGAAAGTTAAGAATAAATCAATTAATTTTAAAGTAACAAAGCACAGATAACGTTAAGAGTTTCTAGCATGGCTAAAAAACAGTCGTATAAAAAGAGGTGCCCAAACATTTTTACCTCATTGTATCGATATGAACTTTAACGTACGGATTGATCATAATCGTTGCTGTGATGGCCAAGGTTCTGACTCCTCTGTATCGGGATCCTCAAGTTCCAGGAAGTTTTGGAGGTTTGAATGCTTTACATCGTGCTTTAAAAGGACGCGTGAAGACAAAGGAAATCAAAACATGGTTGCAGAGCAAGGACTCGTACACTTTGCACAAGCCTATCAGACACAAGTTCCAGAGAAATCGAGTCATCGTAGGCAACATAAACGAGCAGTTTCAATCTGATCTGGTCGACATGCAGTCCCTAGCAGATACAAATGACGGCTATAAATATTTACTTACTTGCTTGGATATTCTGTCAAAATATGCATGGGTTGTACCTCTAAAAAGTAAGAAAAGTGATGAAATCGTATCTGCTTTCAACATTATATTTTCGGAACGAACACCGGAAATATTGCAGACAGATGCGGGTAAAGAATTTACAAATAATCAAGTGCAAAAACTTCTGAAAAAGAAAAATGTACATTTTTTTACGACAAACAATTCAACAAAAGCATCGGTCGTTGAACGTTTTAATCGCACACTTAAGACAAAAATGTGGAAGTATTTTACAGAAATGAATACAAAACGCTACATCGATGTGCTTGATAAACTGGTGTATAGTTACAATAATACATGGCATCGAAGCATAAAAATGAAGCCTTCTTCCGTGACAGTAAATAATCAAAATGAGGCTTGGAAAAATCTTTACGGGGATCTTGAAACCACGCCAAGGCTTCAAAGCTCACTTAAAGTAGGAGATACCGTCAGAATAAGTAAAGAAAAATTGCGATTTGAGAAAGGATATGAGCAGAATTGGACGAGAGAAATATTTACGATCCATAAAGTATTGCCCAGAAATCCCGTAGTGTATAAACTAAAAGATCTCACTGGCGAAGTGTTAGAGGGGACGTTTTACTCACAAGAGCTTCAGAAAATAACAGATTCTGGATATTATCCCATTGAGAAGGTCTTAAAAACAAGACGGCGATTAGGAAAGACGGAATATTTTGTTAAGTTTCAAGGCTATCCTGAAAAATTCAATGCATGGGTGAATGATGTGAAAGGGATATAAAACAGTGCTGTACTTACCTCTTTCATTCAGTCGCAAACATGTCATTCTATGTGACGCTTATCAGTGACAGCTCTAGTCGCTTCTTCCCTGAGAATAAAACTTCTCATTTTATTACACAGCTTCCCTCAAGTATTCATTTGAGCCATCATGAATGGGAAGTAGGTTTAACAGATATTATATATCCTCATTCGTGGTATAACATCAGGTCGGACAATAATTTATTTGGATTTGATTTAGGCGATGGAGTGGTACAAGGGCGGCGAATACCTCCTGGTTGTTATGAAACAGTCCCAGATCTCTTGAAAGCTATGATTTTAACGACATTCAAAAATAAATTAGAATTTCACTATCATCCTCTAACAAAACGAGTGACAATCAAAACAAAAGAAGGTGGTAAAGTCATTCTTCACACAGGCATAGCAGAACTTTTAGGTTTTCATGCCGGAGAATATAATGGAACGACACAGAGTCCCTTTATAGCCGATCCAGCAGCTTCCTTTCCCGTCATGTATGTGTATTGCGATCTCGTAGAGCCACAAATCGTGGGTGATGTCAAAGCTCCTCTGTTAAAAATTATCAAAGTAGAAGGAATGGATGGTGAAATGGTTAATGTTCATTATACGAGACCTCACTACTTACCTGTCATACGACAACATTTTCAAACGATTGAAATAGATTTGCGTCTACACTCTGGTGAATTCGTTCCTTTTGAACGAGGCATGGCATACATCGTGCTGCATTTTCGCATGAAACAAATTGTATAAATACTGCATGACATTGACGTGCATCGTCATTTGTGTAAAAAACGTGAATCATGCTTGTTCCTTACACTTGCTGTCCGAAAAAATTTGAAGACTATTATGTCGGGCAAACCGGAAACGGTATGCCCTTTTATCAAGGACTGTCTCTGCAAAAGGGACACGGCCTTGGTGGTTTCTTCGCAAAACTTTTCCGCACTGCACTGCCTTTCCTGAGAAGTGGAGTTAAAACAATCGGAAAAGAAGCTTTACGAACTGGAGCCATGATTGCTAATGATGTATTAGCTGGTGAGAAATTGGAAAACTCAGCTAAAACAAGAGGCAAAGAAATTGGAAAATTGTTAGCTAAGAAAGCTCTTAAAAAGGCGGATGAAATGATTGGTCACGGCAGATTTAAAAGGAAGCGCAAAGCTTATAAACCATTCATTCGAGCCAAAGTCAAGAAAGCTAAAGGACGTGATATTTTTGACTCCTAGACAGAATGGCTTACCTGTTAAAAGATTCTCCTGAATGTGCTAAATCTGAACTTAATTTATTTACTTTACCACCCACGCAAACAGTTATCGAAAGAGGGCAGTGGATAGAATTTCACCCTGTTGCAAATGTGCCTGACGGTAGTCCAATAGAATTTAACATTTCTGGGACTGGTGACGATTATTTAGACTTGTCACAGAATCTCTTATTTGTTAAAGTTAAAATTGTGAACGGAAATGGAACTCTATTAACAAAAGAAAATGTGGGTCCCGTCAATTTATTTTTACATGCCTTGTTTTCCCAGGTGGATGTTAGCTTGAATGAAAGATTAATCTCTTCGAGTAACAACACTTATCCATACAGAGCAATTATCGAAAAATTATTAAACCATGGATATGAAGCAAAAACGTCACAGCTGTCTTCTGAATTGTTTTTCAAGGATACTGCAGGTCAAATGAATAACTATGATTTAACTGACGCAAAGAAGACCCCCAACGAAGGATTTACCAAAAGAGCAAATATGTTTAAACTCAGTACTGCAGTGGATATGATTGGGCGTCTACATGTTGACATATTTCATCAAGATCGACTCATGCTTAATATGGTGGATATGAAAATTAAGCTTATACGAAGCAAACCAGAGTTTTGCTTATTAGGAGATGGTAACTTTAAAGTAGTCCTGGAGCAAGCATCGATGTTTGTACGCAAAGTTCGAGTCAGCCCTGGCGTAGTGTTGGGGCATGCTAAAAGCTTGGAGAAGACAACAGCCAAGTATCCTATTAACAGAGTACTGTGTAAAGTCTATTCCATTCCTGGAGGAAACATGAGTTTTGTGCAAGACAACATCTTTACTGGACAAATGCCAAAGCGCTTGGTCGTAGCCTGTGTGGACAACGATGCTTTTAACGGAAGCTATAAAAAGTCACCATTTGAATTCAAACACTATGATATTAATTTCATTGGAGTTTACATCGACGGACAACCGATGCCTCATAATCCATTGCAGCCTGATTTTACCAATAAAAACTATATTCGTGCATTTAACAATTTATTTTGCACTTCAGAAGATCGAGGACTTTATTTGTCAAGAGAAGAATTTCCCGACGGATACTGCTTATTTCATTTTGATCTGTCCCCTGACCTCTGCGATGGAGCTCATTTAAATCTCGTTCGACACAGTAATTTAAGACTGGAACTTAAATTTAAAGTGCCTCTACCACAGACCATTTCTTTATTGGTGTACGCTGAATTTGAAAATTTGATTGAAATCAACAAAGCTAGAAACATCTTATACGATTTCGGTAACTAATGAATTCTTTGGATATTCGCAGAGTATTGCTTCGGCATCGCTATGCGTCGAGATATTTTGTAGGAGTTTTTCCTTGTGATAAGATTCCTTGCATTACATCGTTTCCTGCAGCAATAGTTGTTAATACTGATAAACATACAGAGCCGGGAACTCACTGGATTGCCCTGTTTATAGAAAATCCTCAAACTGTTGAATTTTTTGACTCTTATGGATTGACTCCTCAAGCCTATGGTCAGCATATTACAAGATTTGTGAAGAAATATGAACATGTAAAATGGAATCATGCACCTCTTCAAAGTTTGACTTCAAATGTATGTGGACAATATTGTATTTACTATCTAACAAAGAGATGTCAAGGTTTATGTATGGATATCATTGTGAAAAATTTATTTCAGAAAATCAGTGATTTTCAATTGTATCAATATGTTAAAAAGAATTTTGGTGTAAATATGATTTTTAAGAAATAATAAAATGTTCTTTTTATTTTTAATTCAGTTTTTCTTTTATTGTGTTTATACTTTTTTTCACAAAATATTTTTTCCTTTACATTTCCTGCAAGGCATATATTTTTTTTTTTCTTTCTGTAAATAATTGTTACTTTATTTATTTCATTTTTTTCCTTTACAGTTTTTTTCTTTACATTTTGAATCAAGGAAAGTTTTTTTCTCTTTTAATTGAAAAAAAAACAGATTTAAAAAAAATTAGCAACACAATCCACACAAAGTTTTATTTTTAAATCATATTTATTTAACACAAAACAAACAAGTTACAAATATTTTTTCCAGGCATACGGTTTTGCATACATATTCTTCTGCCGATTAACATTGGGCTTAGTTACAATTGGTTTTGCATGCATTGTTTTCTGTCTTTTAACAATGGGCTTGGGAACACTTTTTTTCAAATACTTGTTCTGAATAAACTCGGGTGGAAAATTTACATCATCTAATGCATTCAAGAATGCTTCATGTCCAACTGGTGCCCCTTTTCTGGAACGCAGTAAAAAAGTAACCAAATGCGTAATATTTGAATTTGGTATAGTTTCACCTTGTACCAGAAGCTCATTTTTATCATTCCAGGAAACAGTTGATTGGTTGTTCTTGAGAAACTCTAAAATCTTCAGCGCGTGTTTTTTCCCTTTTTCTGGTGCTGTTTCCAGAATATCTTTCAGAATATCAGGAGGACCTCTTTCTTCGACCATTTCGGATTCCAAGGGTTTTGTAGAAGGAAATTTTACAAATTTTTGCAAAATTTGCAAGTACAACACGCGTTTTTCTTCGTCACCCAGGTCGCGGCGAAGTAAAATGTCATTCATATCCTTGTCCAGTGTAGATAAATGATCCGTAGCAAAGTGTTGCGTTTGATCCTCGGGTAACAACACGTATTTCTTTGCATTATCCATGAATGAGAGACGTTAAAACAGATAGTGCTGCAGGTATTAAAATACTTAGGAAACCGTCTCCTTTTTGAACGAGGATGCGTCGTTTCTTGAACAAGGGAACTTTCTGCTGCGCTAACACTCGCAGAGTCCTTTTATATGGTCTCAGTCTTTTCAAACGTTGTTTACTGAATGGGATGTTGCCGCATAATAAATTCTTACAGCACTCACATAGTGCTTTTATAACACTATTGGGAGCTTTTCTCAACAGCGCAGTACGAAGTTTGCTGTTTTTTAAAAGCCGGAGCTGCTCTAAATTTTGTTGCGCAAAAGATGACATTCTGCTTTCAAATGACGTATATGGTGGTGTGTACTGTTTATTTATAGAAAATTGGCATATGCAGCCGCTTTTGCCAAAGCACAGTGCTTAAAGTAAGGGGGATGCACAGGACAAGAAACATAACTGCTTTCTAATTCATGAAATTTAGGGCAACCAACATCATTTAAATCCAATACTTTTTTTCCAGATAACTTTTCAAAAAATTTACATTTCTCCAAACCTTTAACGTATATGTCAGTAAAAGAAATGAACAACATAGTCAAAATGTGTCGTAGAGCTTTGTAAGGTAACTCGCCGCTTTCCCAAGACAATCCATGTAAATTTCGGATTATCCAAGAATAACTTTTCTGTTTCCTATACGATAATTCTTCCCAAGGTCGAGGAGGTAAGAAGGACCAACGGCCATGATATTTGTGATTCACAGAGTAAAATGCAAGCTCCTTAATAACATAGCTATGTGGGGCTAATTGAAAGCCCTCAAAATCAACTACAACAGCAGACATGTTTCCTCTTCCTGTTTCTACACACTAAATGGTTAACGAGGCTCGTAAGCGTAATTTATATCTCCTGGAAAAATTCCTGTGCGCATGCGTAAACGGTCATGAGTTTCGGGTCTAAAGTCTAGAAAAAGGTATCCGTACGCAGGACTTGTGGCATCGTTGAATATTTCTAGAAAAGCCTTAACTTTGCCTGGAAACATTTGGCGAGCAAGGTGAGTAATTTGACTTTTATCTCTAGGGTTTTTGTACAGCACTAAATAATGGGAGTTTAAATTAATTGTTCGCATTTCCGTACTTTTATAAAAAATATTTTGAACTATGAATATGCAACTAATATTTCTATGGTGACTTCCTTTCGTAAAAAGTTTGGTCAACCGCGAATCGTTTCCTAGTTCTGACATTAAATCATCAATCACAATAAGACACTCTCGTACCGTATTCAAATGAGCGGGTAATCCTTCTACGAACTCAATATTTTTCATTTTATTAAACAAGGGCTGATAGGCTCCGTAGCAGTAAATAATCTTTTGAGGCTGAGGCCTAAACATGTTTTCTTCGATTAGACGCTTTACGAAAATGGTTTTGCCAGAGCCAGTGGGACCCGAAATCATGCAAGTGGAAGGATGTTTCAAGTACGGGAACTCCATTTTGAATGATTGTCTCACACGTATACAAAGCTTTTTATACCTTTAATAAAAGAGAAAAATATACCACCTTTAATAGGAATCCAGTTGTCCTGAAAAAATAAAAGTTTGCCCAGAAAGGGTCTTCTTTTCTGTGTGGCCCTGAGAAGGGCCTTTGTTTTATCGTGGCTCTGAAAAGAACCTTTTTTTTTATATAGTCTCATAAAAGACTTTTTGCTATATAAGCATTCCAATTCATGTTAATTTGGGTGGCCCTGAAAAGGGCCGTTTTTTTTTTTTTTTTCTCTTGCTTCTGGGAGTTAGAATCCGCTCTATTTTTCTAGAAGCCGTAGGGGAGTGTCAAAAAGTTCTCTTTTATAACTCTTTTGTCGTACACAATTCTGTACAATTTACTCTCCGGCTTGTTTATCACTGTCCTTCTTTTTGGATCTCTTGTGATTTTTCTCTCGTCATAAGTTTCAATTTTTGAAGTGTAATCTAGCTCACTGATAATCGCTTTTAAGCTATGAAAATTTAAAATCAAAGAATTTTTAAAATTAAGAGTAAAACCTCTTATTTTGCAATATGTATTTCCAGAAGCCGTCTCATATGCGTAATTCTTGGGTCCTCCTGAAAGATAGCAAAGAATATTTAATTAGGAAAAAATAGTCTTTAAAAATGGAGCAATTACGAAAAAAGAGTCATAAGATAAAGAATAAAATAAATACCTGAGACGAAGGTTTTAATTTTGTCCCCATTCAATTCATCAGTGAAGTCACCGAGAAAATTCCCCAATGGGGGGTCATTTAAGCCATTACTCGCATAAATTATGGAGTCTGTGTCATGGTACAACACAGACTCCCCCAACTTATCCATTTCTTCATAAAGTTTGAGTCTGGCCCAAGCTGTTGTAAAAATAGCTATAAAAATGTTGGTGGAAATGTCTTCCGTTACGAATTCTTCCACCATTTTATACTGTATCGCCGCAATTTCTGGTGCAGGAAAATAGACGTCTTGTACCTGTAACAAACAGAAAAATGAGGTATTCATTAACTCACGTTAAGAACAATCAATAAAGAAAAATTTAAAGAGAAGGGAAAAAAGATCAACTCTTACGTCTTTTGTGGAATCCAAAAAAAGTTTGTTGAAATGTTCCACTGTATGGACGTACTCTAATTTCGGTTTATTCATATTCATTCCGCACCTGTAAAGAAAAGAGCATTGCATTAAAATCTATGTTCATTTAGATGTGTGCTTATTACAATTGAAAAAAAAAAAAAATATTGCTTACCTTCCCCAAAAGCTGTTCAATGCTAATTTTGCTACTTGTCGTCGACCAGGGTTTATCATCACAGACGAAATATCTAAATGTACTCCTTCTTTCTCTGCATACTGGCGAATATATTGTTCTTTCTCTTTATCAGTCACGCACTCTACAGGCCAGCCACTGCTTTCCTGTTTTATCTTGAGAAAGAGATCAATATATGATTTAAATAAGGAGTCTGTCGAAGATTCAAAGTGATAAACTTCGTAAATCTAAAGTGGAAAAAAAATAAACATGTTAGCCTATTTGCTCGAAACAGTACTCTTGCTATTTTTTCTTTATTAAAAAACCAACAAACATAAAAACACAAACTTACGTCCATGACTTTGTATCCTTTTTTTATTGCCAGCTTCAGTTCTTCTGTACACCAGGTACCTATCAATGCTCGGTCTTCGCCTTGATGAGTACAGTTTTCTTGGCTCATGTGTTCAGTACAGGATCGGCACAAGGGAAACATTAATTTATCCTTGCATCTGTACGGAAGTATTGGCAAAAACAATCCTCTTGGTGCTAAAACTTTGCATTTTATTATTCCAAAGTATTTGCAAGGATCGTCAAAGTTTTCCGTTATAATAATAGGATGACCCACTGGGTAACGACAGTACTTATTCACCTGAAAAGTTTAAAAAACAATGATTAGAAAGAAGTGGAGGGAGAAAAATATATAAGTTAACAGCTTAAGAAACTTACCCATGGATAGAGAGAAGTAAAATCTACGTATTTTACTATCCCTTCGTAATACAATCGAATAGCATTCGTACGGCCTCCAAAAAAAGCATCACGAGGTTTTAAGCGATCTTGCACATTGTGGCATTTGATAAAAGACTGTAATTCTTCATTTATCTTCATTTCGTTTTTAAATTCATGTTCCCACTTTTCCACTACTTTGAATCCCATGGATTTTAGTTTGGCTGTAGTTCTTTGAGTTTTCTCATACAAACTGCTCATAGAAACTCCAGAGAGTGGATTTGTCACACTGGTGTCATAACAAGATGGGCACCCATGGAAAAAACAGCCCTAGAAAGAGAAATTATATATGAGGGAAAAACGGATGTGAAAATAAAAATTACTATATTTTTTTTAATACATAATTTTCTGAAAAAAAAAAAAGAAAAACTTACATGATATTGGTAGACTGTCTTCAAACTTTCGCAGTAACCATCTACTGAAATACCGCTCAATTTCTTCTCTCCCAATCCGTTTAGAGCATGAGCTATACAAATGCCTTCCATGGTTGCCACATAGTCTAACCATCTAATTGCATCAGCACTATAATTGGTAGAATTTATGTAGCCTCGTAATGGAACCATGGCTATAGCATTGGGCTTGATATGTGATGATCGATACACTGCCATGCATGCCGATGCAATAGTAATGTAGCTAAAGAAAAAATGTATCAAAGTTAAAAAACTAAAAACAAATCTCGAAAATTAAAAAGTGTAAATATATTTAGAAAAACAAAACATACGTACCAAAACGGATCCACCTTTGCAACCTCCAAAAACTGCTTTCGGAACTCTAAACAACAGCGACGTAGTATATTTACATCAGAACTAAAAACATAATAAAAATAGTATTAGACAAAAGAAAATACAATAAAAAGGGGAAATATTTAATTATATTTTAAAGATTGCGTACCGACAGTAGGCCAGGATCTCTTCTTGAAAATTAAACTCTTCTTCTGCATGCTCACTGTACCAGGAAAGAAACGACTCCCGGACAGAAGTTGACATAGTATCGGGGCTGTAAAATTTTTGCTCGGGCATTCTTCCTACGTAATTTTGATATTCACGCACGTTGAAAAGATGCGGAAAAAACCCCTTCTTCTGCTCTGTCATTCCGAAGCACGACGGAAGCTTCGATAGAGCCATTGGTAAAAAGTTGAACGAGTCAATGACCCGCAAGTTGAGACACTTGAGAGTAATGGACATCACTTTTGATCCACATGGAATTACATCTGGTGTCAAACCTTGTTCTAATAGCCAGCTTAACACAAACTGCCCATCGAATCTAAAAAATAAAAAAAATAATTAATTTACCGATGTGGAAAAATAAGAAAGAGAAACATTTACTTGTGAAAGATTATACTTACCCTTTCATGTTATGAGCAATAGCTGTATACCCCTTATGCTCTGGTGAATATAACCATGCACAAAAATCTTGACAGGCACTGTAACCTTTAAATATCATTTCTTCACCACCTGCGTACTGAGCGACAGCAAAGTTGACTTTATGCTCCCCCGAAGACTGGTCTGTCTCAAAATCAAAGAAAATGAGCTTTTCGGAGGAAGGCTTTGGTTCTATGGTGCGTAAGTAACACCGGTGTTCACTAGCTATGACGTAGTTATCACAACTAGGACATTTGGTGGTTCCGCATACATGCTTATCCTTTGCACATTCTCGCCGCAAAATAACCTTACAGCATTTTCTACACTGATACATCTAAAAAGAATAAATAAATAAATCAAAATAAACACTGTTGGGCCTTCAAAATATGGTAACTGAAACTAGGTACGAAAAAAAGTCTTTAGAGGGACTTACCACATCACACAAGGATAGCTCTTGATTTCCACTAGTAGCCTTATGAGCCTCGAAACAAGCTGTAGAGCGACATAACCGCTCGCAGTCCAGACACCTTATGGGTTCCCCAAGCGTGCACTGCTTCCTTAAGCAAATGTGGCAACTATCTGGGCAACGATGAGCATGAGCATTTTGATAAGGCTTATCGCAGGACTCGCAATAGAAGTGGGAGCCATAAAATCCTCTTAGATTTTTGATGACGTTAAAATGCTCCTTATGTAGATACAAGTTTATTCGCTTGCCCCGATTTGGACCTTTGTACGAAACCTAAAAAAAGGAAATATATGAAAATAAATAGCACTAATAAAATAGATATCAATACGGAAATGTCAGCATGAATGAATAAAAATATACCTTGTTCATTTCTTCTGTTGATATCACTGCAATTTGTACCCCTAAATGTTTCTCAAACTCTGCTATTTCCGCGTACGTACAGGGACCTAAAGGTACACCGGATGCAGCATGTAACTCCTTAGCCCGGTTCAACAGAGTCAGGCGATTTCGTTTTTTAAACGATTCGATAGCCGTGCGGTCATTGTCCAGGTGAGCTAATGCACAGACAATGGCCATTGCACAACAGAGTCCTTCACTGTCAGTCGGGATTGTAATGACGGACCTTTTATTAAGACAATCCACGTCCGGGTTTAACATTCTCCGTCGACCTGCTCCCACGTCTCGACGAATAGTGACCACGTCAGCTGAAAAACCGGAATCCAAAGCAATCTCGTCCTTCGATTGCAACACTTTGAGAATTGCAGCCATGACTGTTTCCAATGTGAGATCTGATACAGGCATCAGTCGTGTTGAAATGGGCTTGTCTAAACCGTCAGCTTGAATATAAATACGAATCAGATCCGTCGGCCTCAAATCTTCACTAGCACGACGAATTATCATTCTGAATAGTTCTCGAACGGAACTAATTGCTGCGACCAACGGCTTACCGCGAAGTTCCTCGGGCAACTTCTCCAGATCTACCTTAGCTCTGAAAGTTTTCTGACTCGCCTTATATTTTTCGATCCAACGCCCTTGAATCAATTCCATTTGCAATGCAGCTTCCATCTATATAAAAAAGAAAAACGTGTTACTCAAATTGTCAAAATTCCACAATTAATTTTGTTAATAGTTTACGTACATCTTGAGCGTCATCTATTTCTCTTTCATCAAATTCGGGTTCAGCATGAGAAGGACCTGGGGTATTCTATAAGGATTGAAAAAAAGAGAGTCATAAAAAAACGCGGATTGCTCAATACAGTAAAACTAACTTCATAATAATCATAAAAAAAAGAGTTACCTCAAAACCCGAGCCATTTTGGTTATTCACCTTAAACACTTCTGATGCTTCAGCAAAAGACTGGGTGTCTTCTCCAATAACCTAAAATAAAAATATCGTAACATTCATGAAATCCGCTATGTGTTAAAAATAATAATAATAAAGTTTAAATATGTATAACTCCTTACATCGTTGTCATCAATTTCGTAAAATTCTTGAGTCGGCTCTCCTATCAACTGTAAAAATAGAAAAGAGTTTTAAAATAAACAAACTCTACGAAAAAAGACAAGTACATATGGAAATTAACTCAAAAATAAATTCTAAAGCTAAATCTATTTATAAAAAGAAATGCATAGACAATTAGAAGAAAATTTTAAAATACTTACGTCGTCGTCAGAATCCCTTAGTTCTTCAGCATACTGTAAAAGAGAAAATAAAAATTAATGAACTCGCCTGAATATCTTTAAAGCTAAAATAAAATGAATAAGACAAATTTACTTACATTGCTAGAAGCTTCATCCAGTGTTCTCTTATTTCCAATAGGCATGTTGAATACTCGACAGAGGGCAAGAAAAAATGCCAACAAACTGTTGCTCAAAAATTCTGAAACTGAGATAACCAACTGAAGGAATTGGTATTTATGTGGTCTAACCTATGACGTATGTGATGTCGTCAACATGGAACTCGCCAATCCCATTAACGGGAACGACATGACGTCAGCAAGAAACAAACAGTTGTAGCGCCCTCTAACAGTCATAGTGCACATGGATTTAAATCCTGTTCACTCTTGTCTGGACTCATTGCCTGCGTGTTCATGACATGAACAACTTTGGGCAACCTTAGACGAAGGGGAAATATGTTGAGTCATTTGCTTTACATGTTTGTGCAAATCTTGGAGCCACTTGAAATAGAGCAATATCATTGCATTAGTTTTTCACTCTCATAAATACTTTAAATATGTTCGAAAAAGAACGAAACAAAAAAATTAGAGTTACTTTTTTTTTTTTAAACACATTTATACCTTTTTTTTTATGAATTGTAATACTAATGTTTTAGATTGTTTTTTCCTTTCACAAACATTGTTCGAATTGAAGTACTTGAACTTAGACTTTTTTTCCTCTAAAAGTATATATATATATTGTTTAAATATCCATTATATGCTTTTGTAAAAATATTGTAAGGCAATGAAAACACAAACTTATTCTGAGCAATGACATTTTATTTGGAAACTAAATATTTACATACAATCATTTTCTGTACATAAATACAAATTACAGTTGAAGCAATTATTCCAAAAAATTCGAATGCATCCGCTGGGCACAGTTTCTCTCGGGCTAATCTTAATATTTTATTTAATTGAGCTTGTTTTAAAAACAGTTCGGTAAGGTACATTGCAGGCTTCATGTTCAGGAAGGGCTGTTCTTCCCATAGCTTCTCTCGAAATGATTCTGCGATATCCTCTATTTCAATTGTAAAGGCTACCGAATTGAAATCCTCAATACGATTTCCCCACAATTCCTCAGCCAATATTTTGGGCTGCTTGAGACCTTTTTCTTTCATGATGCTGCATATGATGAATTCCAACACGTTGAAAAGGTACTGGGTACCTAAACCGCTATCTAGAGATTCAGGTAGAAGGTTCTTGGCTAAAGGTGTGTCCGCGATCGAACTATAAGCCGAAAAGAAGTCCATTGCTGCAAACTGGTGGTCTAGAAGAATATTGGAGATAGGATTGTATTGGCGGATCATTTCATCCCACTACTCTGCAGACAGTGTTAGGGATCGGGTGTTCGATTTCTCTGTTTGTGCTAAACGGGTGAACTTAAAATTCGCAAAATCAGAGCTCTCGATGGTCAGTTCATGTTCAAATAATGTTTGCAGTTCCCTGTTTGTTTGAGGCAAAGTTTTCCTTCCAAGAAGGTACGGAATCCACCAGGCGCGTAGAGTTATGCCTTCGGTCGTAGGGTAAAACTTCTCCCCGTATTTTTGAAACTTCCTTACATGAAGACTGACAGTTGACTTGTAAGTAGCTGCATACACGAAAACATCCTCTCCAATGGGAAACATCCCTTTCGGTATGTTTTTCTCCATAAAAGGTATCCCAGTTTCTTCATTTTTTGAAGATTTAGCTGTTCTCTGCGGCTCTTCACATTTTCTTTTCTGGTTGTTATTGGAGTTCATCTTGAAAGAGTTATAGGTCCTAATCCAAACACCGTGCGAAGCAAACTGAAGTCTCGAATGAGCAGGAGATCTTATATGTTTGCTGAAATGATCTCTGATTGGTCAAGTTTTCTGTGACGTAATTGATGACGTATATAACTGTTGCTGAAGTAGCAAAATCTTTTGTTCGACATAAAACATGTTGGAACGTGTAGGAACGACACCCTGACGTCCCCCAAGTCTTTCATAAATAACTTAAACATCATGAAGTCGCCATAGCATGATTGGTAAAGCGCGCGCCAATCATCTATGGTTCCTTTTTGCAACCCAAAGATCCCAGGTTCAATTCCCACCAGAAACCTTTTTTTTTTCTACCAAAATAAATAAATAAATAAATAAAGTAAAATGAAAATATAAGGTCATAAAAAAGTCCGATAGATGGCGCCAGCATTTTATTTTCCATAATATTTTCCACATACATTTTTTTTTCCACATACATTTCCAAAACAACTCTTAAAAAAATAGATTCGCAATTAAGCACTTTTATCATTCATTATCACTAGATGGCGCCACCAGCAAATCTACTGAATTTAATTCACACTTTCACATAAGCTTTCTGTCATGGCCCTAGCCTCCAATAGATGGCGCCACTACTGAATGTTATGCGTTTAAAGCTTTATTATCCTCCCCTATTAACTGCTTACTCTGGTCTGGTGGTTAGCATATCCGCGTTCGGAGCGAAAGGTCCCCGGTTCAAATCCCAGGGAGAGCATTTTAGAATATTACCCCTATTTCAGAATAAATTCAATAAATAAATAAATAAATTAATTGAGTTAATTAAAAATAAGAATTTGCATAAGTTAGTATTTACTTTAATTACGTAATTAAAATTAAGACAGGAAACAACATGTTCTATGACGTACTACAAGATGGCGTCGTTGAAGCGTGACGTCATATATGACGTCATCATACCCTCGTAAAAGGCTTCAAGAAAAACAGTGACGTCATCCGAAAAATAGCCTCGTAAAAGACTTCAAGAAATTAATCACGTCATCCGAAAAATAACCTCGTAACAGACTTCAAGAAAATCAGTGACATCATCCTAAAAATACCCCCGTACAAGACTACAAGAAAAAATCCAAGATGGCGGAGGACCACGCCCCTCAGGAATGTTGAGTTGTTTTCCTCCTTCTGCCCCTATAGTGGCCTACTTACTACTGACGGAGTGACTGGCAGTCTGGAAATGGAGCTTGCTTGTGTGAGGTTAATATCGATTTATTTCTTATGATTTTGCTATGATTAAGTTATAAATGCTCTGTAATCTTTTCTAACACGTTGCAGTGTTTTACGGAATGTCTTTTATATTTATGAATGCAGCTTTCCCTGTTGTGCGATAAGTACGCATGCTCCCGCTTGCTCCAACATGGCGGATGTGTCAGCCTCTCCAGTTATAGGGGTTCTAGTTTTAAGTACTCAGTTGCAGAAACAGTGGAAAAATGTAAATTAAGTTATTTGTTTTTTATTTATTGTTTCTAAAGATAAATTATTAAAAAGAGTTATTATATGACATAACCCAAGTAAAGTGAACCAAGAATAAATATATTTGATTGGTTCATACATGTATATCTATATCTATATATATATATATAAATACAGGGTGTTCCGGTTTAACCTGCAAGACCTCTATTTTGGCAAACGTTAGTCCTAGTTAATTCAAAACTAGATGCAGAGTTAAGATATTGAAAGTTTGAAGTAAAAATGAAAATGAGTCAAAAAATACAAAATTTAACTTTTTATACGGGACCTAGGTTCTAAAAAGATAAATAAATAAAAAATAAATAAAAAAATAAAAATAAATAAAAAACAAAAATATAAAAAAAATAATATTTCTAATTACTAATACACACATTGTAATCGAATTACCAGCACATTCCGAACTATTAACTCGACTTCTTAAAATTTAAAGTTTTGGAAAAAGAGGATAAAATGTACAATGGAGAGAAAAGTGGCAATTCAGAATGGAAGATGAGTCGTTTTATCTCCAAGCAAACTTCTATTTTCTCAGGTGGACAGGTGTATGGGCTTTAATCTTTAAAATATTTTTTTTTTTTTTTTTTGATGCATGGTAGCCGTTTTATAACGCCACAAAATGGTAAACACATTCTTTAATTTAAAGTTTCAATGGCAAAACGTTTCAATGAAACGGTCCGAAAGTTCTGTTTGTGTTGGTCGAAACGTTGATTTAAATGAACGTTTTTCATGTCAAATTTCTGACTTAACAAACCAAACTAAAGCAACAAAATGTTCTTTTATTCTGCGATTTCGTATTAACTGCGGGTTTGGCGAACACAGTACAACTGAAATTCACGTTGTTAAAAATCGAAGGGACCTTAGCAAAATTCGTGATTGCTGGAAAAAAAGAAAAAATATAATAATAATAATAATAATAATAAATCAACTAAGTAATTGTTTTCTTCTGAATTGAAGAATATTCTCAAAATGTCGAAATGCCATTATTATATTTTTCCTTGAGCTTCATTTTGTATTCAATTAGCTGATTCTGTATGTTACTTCTTTAATGATAGCATTTACATGTTTTCGAGTAATTTATCAGTTTCTCTTTGCATACAAGAAAATTAAAAATAGATAAACAACAATAATAATAACAATAGAAATTAATATACCCTAAACATGAATACTTAAAAAAAGATATTCGGTCGATAAATTTTAAATTTCGGAAATAAAGAAAAAATACGTTTCTGCAAAAATATATTAATTTCTTCGAATTGATACTTGAATACATAATGCAATCTTTTGTTTATATACTTGTAAGATTTTATTTTTCTCCTACACTATTCTGGTTTTGAATAGAAAATATCTAAAAGCGCTTGTGTGTAAAGATTAAAAATTATAAAACAATGAAGAGAATCCAACATCTTAATTTAAATCGTTTCTATTCAAAGTGCGTTTTTTTCCTCTTTGATTAACACTTCCTGTATCGTGAATAACTAATTCATTATTTTACTTAGAATACCCATGAAGTAATCATTCGATTTTAAAAGATGTATTACGAAAAATAGTTGACAACTTTTTTTTTTAACATAGATGAAACAAAATGGTTTAATGTTTTATAAAGGTGGAATTTCTCTAAAAAATGCATTACTTAAATATATTTCTATTTTAAAATGAGTTTTCAGTTACAATTTTTTCATGAGTGAACAATAAAAAGGTTTTCCACAGAGTTAATGTTTTCCAAGTTTTATTATTTTTAATTGAAATTTGTAGATGTTTCAAAAGTAAATAATTGCAAAATTAGTATTATGCACACTTTTTGTCATTTTTTTTTTCAAACTCTTATTACAGTTAATTGCGTTTTTTTTTTTTTTTTACATTCATCATCATATCCTCTTCTAAGATTTGTTTTCTTTACATTTAAAGTGAACCTAAGTTCTTTATCAGACTTTCCTAACCCTCCAGAGCTCGTGCCATGTGCAAAGTACTCTCACGAAGAAAACAAAATTGTTTTGTTTTGTTCATCAAATACTTTATTTGTCTCAGCAAATTTATTGATTCGTTTAACGTATGAAGCTCGGAATAAATAATAAAAAACATTTAAAATACTTTTTGAGGGAATAGGTTGTGTGAGAAAAGTTCTCTCACGGCGAGTTGTCAGTTTATTCATTTTGACGCGAGCTCGGAAGAATTGATAAAATAACGCAACACTGGGAACATTTTCGATGCAAATTGCACGCTCATATTTCTTAGCAAGTCCTACATCGGTGTAAGGCGATAGAGCTATAGTTATATATAGCGCCGAAACCTTTTTTACCCGAATGCCGCACCTCATATCAAGATGAATTTCGGGAGTCAGAACACAGATAAAATTTAAATATATTTAATTCCCCCTCTCTAAATAACAAGGGAAAATCACAAACCAAAATTTATTATTGTGTATCAATTACTTACATGATTATTTTATCAATGCGAAGTTTCCATCTATTCTTTAAAAAACAATTTCTGACCATTCTGCGGCAAAAATACAGCAATCGTTTCATGTGTTGAATTATTTCTCGAACATTTTTCTCATTCATGATCTTTTACATATTATACGCATTCTTTTAAATTAGTGCTAAATGAAATAAATACTCTAAAAAGTTTTAAAAAAAACCGTTAAAAAGTTGAATTTCCCGTAATGCACTTGGTTCATACGTTGAATGGGGGCAGTTTTTTTAAAATTGATTCAGACCAGGAATCGAGCAACCCCAGGTCCAACACATATAGAGATGTTGATTTAGAAGGAAAACCATAGCCACTCAACTATCGTTGTGTTGTCTAAGCTTCGTTGTATAATTTTTGGTGTAAACTAAAAAAATCACAGTTCTTATGTTTTTATTTTAGACAAAATATGGATTTTCCATTATTGCCTTTTATGTGATGGTTCTTTTGCTGATGGTAAGTGTGAATTGAATTTCGTACTATAACTTTTTCCAAAATCAGGCTAAATATAGCTATTTTAGAAAATTTACCAAGTTTGAAAACTTCTTTTATTCCATCTTATACAAAAAGTTTTTCTTACTGAAAGAAAAAATTATACATTTTCACCTACTTTTTGAAGAGTATGTTATTGAAAAGTGAGGCATTGTAATTTGAATGTTCTGAAATGTTATCTTGTTACTCATAATAAGAATGCTCTTAGTGTTTTTGGTAAATGTTATAAATTAATTGATACATAGTTTTTAAATGTAATTTTTAGTATGAAAATAAACAAGTAATTGAGTAAAAAACTTGTTAAACCGCTTTTACACTGATGACGTGAATTAAAACCTATATTATTTGAAAAGTTTCAAAAAGCCGAAAATCCATAAGTCTATCTTCAAATACATTTTTCAGCTTCTACAAATAACTTTACAATTGCAATTATATATTACAATTAACTTTACAATTACTATTATTAATTTTTGTGTTTGGCAAAGATGAAAACGATTTTCCCACCCACCAATGATAGAGGAAGTATAATAAAAGCTAGTAAAAAGAATATGAGTTGAAATCTTTGCAACAGGTTACTATGTGTTATCACATATTCAATGAAATTACGCTTTACTATTACATTGTTTGATAAAGGCAAAAACTTACTCTTGGATGATTTTTTCTGACACAAAGGTAAAGTTTTCACAATATCATGACATATCAAATGAAACACATTAAATCGATTTAAAGCAAGTCACAATAGAGCAACAGTAAGGCATCTCAAAAGAAAATGAGTTTTTGGTCTTGTTAATATTATCTTTATTTAGTGGAGCACTCTGACAATTATATAACTTCACATCTTTTGTATACAAGCATAACTTAGGATTGCAGAAGTTCTAAAATTCATCGTAAAGCTGAAGATAATACTAGATTAAAAGAAGTCTGAGCAACAGCAAAACTTTACTGAGTATTGTCCGTTTATCACGAGGAGGCACTTCACCACGCCTCCTCAAACGCAGAGTTCCACTTTACGCGGGGTTGATCGTTAAGCAATCCACGCGCTTCTAAAGGAGACAACCAGACAGCCTTAACTTGAGAGTGCATTTTAATCTGCAAAAAAATCTTAGTGTCACTTACATCACTTGCTTGACTTGTCTGTTGTCATTTTAGCTATTCCTACATTTTAAAAACTGCTGCTTTTACAACAAAATTCTATGATCCAAATATACGTTCTCCCGAAGACAACGAAACAGAATCATCGGATACCACGTGATGAGGGAGGAGTTAAGGGCCTTCTCGTAGAAAATGGACAACAACGTAAATCATCTGACCAAACAAAACTATTTTGAAACATATCTGCCATGGGCTAATCGAGGGCAGTAACTGCAAGTTTCACCTTTTTCATTTTTTTTTTTTTGCATTTTTTGTCATCTATTGTACGTTTGTGCAAGCTTGCTTATTTGGTTTCCGCTGAAAAACAAAAACGCGCAAAAAAAAAAAAAAAAAAAAAAAAAAAAAACCGTCTAGTTTCAACGTTTTTCTATTGTTCAAAACGCGTTTCTTCAAACATCTCGAAAACTCATTTCTGCAGACGCTGCCGTTTGCCTGCCCACGAAATGGACGGACGGTTTTCAAAAATTTATAACAGCAAAACAATTGATGATAAAAAAAAATTCTTGCAGAAAATTCGTGTGGTGACCCGTAAATCCCCACCCCCCACCCCCTTGATTTCCAAATTTTAGTTGAAAACTTTCCAATAGATGGCGCTGCAGATAGTAAGCCCGTAAATAAATAAAAAAAAGATAGAAAATTACGTCATAATTTTTCGAAAATAATGAACAAAAGAACAAAACAATATTTTCAAACAATGGTTGGCTGTAATCCCATATCGCAATCGGAGGAAAAATCGGTGAATTTTGATTCTTATTTTTTGACTTACCGGCTTACTATGGGCAGCGCCATCTATTGAAGCATTTTTGAACTAAAATTTGGAACTATGAGGGGAAGAATTAAGGGCCTGCCACATGCATTTTCTGCAAGAATTTGTTTTTTATCATTAAAACAGTCAGTCTTTTTCAGGACATCCTGTATGTATGTATGCAAGGGCGCCCATATGCAAAATTTTAAAGGGGGGGGGGCTCAAAAATTTTCCCCATGGTTTAGCAGAATATTTTCTCCATGGAAACCGATTTCAGTAAAGATTAGATATATTAAAATTTGACATTTTTAATGACTTATTCATTAATGGCTGGGAAAGAAATTTTTATACATTGTTGAAAAGAAAAAAACACTAAAAGCAAGGAAGTTCTCATTTCTAAGGGAGGGGGGCTTCAGCCCTCCCACTTGCCCCCTATATGGGCGCTCTTGTATGTATGCATGTATGTATGTTGGTATGTATGTATGTATGCATGTATGGGGAGACAATTGGGAGAGATCGAGAGAAACAGCCCATTTCTAAACCAGACCTTTGCTTCCGATTAATAAATGTTTTCAAAAAACAAAATACAAACACAACTTTAATTAATACACTAAAAATTGTTAATATGTTAAAAAGGATGTCAAAACATCTGTCAAGTGTGCAGGATGATATTTCAACATTAACCTCATACTTACTATTCAATTCGATTCGATTCAATTCGTTTTATTTCAATCAGGGTACTATTTTTCTTTTTACAAATATGCATTTCGCATATAAAATAAAAGAAAAAAATTACAAACAGAAATATATTTACCCTGTCTATTTGAAAATCCCTGATTAAGTAGGTGGGAGTAAAGTCGATAACAATAGCCTGACTCATGGGCACCCATATGAAAAATTGTAAGGGGGGGGGGCTCAGAAATTTTAACCATAGTTTAGCAGGATATTTTCCCCATGGAAGCAGATTTCAGGAGAGATTAGAGTCATTAAAATTTGACATTTTTAATTATTTATTCATTAATGGCTGGAGAAGAAATATTTTTATATTTTTGCAAAGAAAAAAGTACTAAATCAAGGAAGTTCTAATTTCAAGGGGGGGGGGGGCTCGAGCCCCCCTATATGGGTGCCCTTGGCCTGACTAGCTCCCACCACTCAGAAAAGAACTTAATTTAGGGCCAGTTAATAACATGTGATAGTAATAACAAAAATAAATGCATAATCATACAAAGAACACATAAACACAACACAGGTAATGCAATAAAGTATGTATAATTTTATAACAAAATAAGGTTTACTATTACAAATATGCTACTTTATCCTAAATTAACTGCAGTAGAATTGACTATAAAGTTTTTTAACCTTCTCTTAAACAAATTTCGATTATGAATGGTTTTTAAACAATTAAATAAGGTGTTCCACAATCTTGGTCCGTAAGAGTTAATGCCATTAAACAATAGATTTGTTCTTGTGTTATTAGGTAAAATATTTTCACGGTTTCTAGTGGGGTAATTGCGAACCATTTCTTGGATTGTTACTATTTCCAAATTCAAACCATTTATTACTAAATCATGAATGAAAATATCAACATTATGTTTAGAAATTTGTTCCACGGTCTTTAAAAAGCGTCTATACTTAGCTATAATTTTAGATACTATTTTGTTATATTAAACGTATTATGGGTTAATCAGTACTCCTAAAGCATTTCAACTTTTTTTTCTTTAGTTTTACGCATCAGCAATTGTGACTTCATACTTTAGACTTTTGTACCAATTCCATGTAATGTTATGTAAGTATTGAATCTATGTCTAGCTCTATTTATGTCTTACATGTGTCTTATCTTTTGAATGTTCGTCTCATATATTCACTTTATCGATTACGAATTTCTAAAAAGTTATTATTTTACAGATTTTACGAGTTTATTTTTTATATTTCAACATCTTTTCGGTCCCGAAAGGAAAACCACAATCAAAATGCATCCAGCTACGTCTCTACATAGCCCGTTCCCAGAGATATCGAGACCAAAAGCGGGGCCCCCTGTCAGTTCGGTCACTGAACCCCTTCTCCCCATAAAACTTGTGAAACTTTTAACACTCCAATGTCAGGCCGGGGGCCGGGTCATCGGTTTCCGACTAGGCTGGCATGGCCTCTCGTCGGCCCTGGCCCTTCTAAATCGAGACATTTGTAGTTGCGTCGCATTAACTTTCCCAACCCTCGTCAAAGAAGGTAGCTGCTAGATTTTATAGCCAATTCTCTTCGATGGTTTGAGCCAAACTTTTATTCTCCAAGCATGATTTCCATGTTAGCAAAAAGGTAGAAATCAGAAGGAGGAAAGTCCGAACTGGGATGATCGGATAGCATTCACCATGAACGTTTGTACGTCCCTTCTGCAAAGTTTCGTCACCTTTTCTGTACGTTACGGTTATTCGTAAACGGTTTTTGTTTGCATTATTTATTTGTACATAAGTCTCTGTTGTAATGCACCTCTCAGCAAGCAGAAATCAAATGCCAACATAATTGACACTCGACGGGAGGTTCTATTGTTTGAGGTACATTTACGCGTTCATTGCGCATTCAGAGCTAACAGCTGTAACACCTCTGTTGCTTGACGGGTACACTGAAAACATTGCGCAATCCGTCTAAATGCAACGCCTTCAGTAGTTATTGTTTTTATGTTGCTCAAAATTAGTCTTCAATTTATTCTTATGGTTTGTTTTTCAAAATTTAAAACTTCATTCCTGTGTTTATTTTTAGCAAAGCTTTTTAAAATTCTGGAAGTTTTATGTCCTTCCTCCTTAAACAATTTAATTTTTTGGGCAACTTTTTTACTTGGCGCAGTATAGCCTATTAAGGCTGTTGGGCTAAAAAAACCCAATAGCATCAACCAACAAGGATTGTAATTTTGATTCCTTTTTGTATAACCAACTCGAATCTTCCAATATGCCTCAAAGAGTAGTTAGATAATTGTATTATTATTACGATTGAATCTGCGGTGAAAATGCAACTATGGAAATTAATTTAAGCTGTATTGCTAAATGAGATCTGAAATATCACAACGAAATTAAATTATCGTGTTTGGCCCGAAGATTTTCCTTCCTACAGCTGAATACTGAACTCCTTTCAAATACTGTAGTTAGTGATAACTTGAACAAATTATTGGATAGTTCCGTCACAGTACATTGGAATTTCAAAACACTATCGGTGGAACTTCCTACGTAACTGTAACAAACCTGCTACACTGTTCAGAGGTTCAAATGCGATGATTGATTAATTGGTTTTATGAAAATCCTTCCCTAAATCAATAACATGTGGATCTGTTTCTGTTAAAATAACTTAATAATGAAATTTAGCTTCAAAATGTATACTTCTGTTACATTCGATTGATCATCCTCATCCTGTAGGGCAATATATCGGAATAATGGAAGATGCGGTATTTATTTGACATTTGTCGCAGTGAGAAGCAAAGAGATGTAAATGCCAAAATTAAAAATTTGGAGATAATCAGTACAAATGGTAGGTGAACCTCTCCTATTCTTTGAGGCAAGAGATAGTACTAGTAGCCCTGGTAGGTTCTGTTATACAGTATGATTTAGAAAAACAAATCAATAACTCTCGTAGGACCGGAACTTTAAACGCGTTTTACTCAAAAATTGAAAATGTACACCTACATCCCTTTGCTTCTCGCTGCCTCATTTAAGTTGCCTAGTACAATGTTCCGTCTGTTATAACTGTTTTTATAGTAATGCCACCTGCGACAATGTTTTAAAAAATGCCAGACATACCTCTGCATTAACAAAGCTTCCAATATACATGCCTTTCCCAATTTAATGGCAAGCTTTTTCGGCTTAGGAATGCCTCCCTCCTTTTTTATTGTGATTTTCCTTAACTTCTTAGAATTCGTACCTCACTCATCAGAAGTTAATCTTAAGTTGAGTAAACTTTCTTTGAGTAAACAGATTATTTCCTTTGGGCCTATAACTTGAGTCATATTTTTTTTTTGCAAGGTGAAGCAGAGTATTGTGGGGAAATGCGATAATAAGAGAAAAGATAATGTTTTATAACTTGCCCTTTTACATGACTTAAAGCGTTTTCTCTGTGTCTTCCCCATAAGAGACAGAAAAAATTGTAACGCCATGACAGTTTAGTCCTAGTTTTTTTTTTTTTTTTTATTAAGATAAAGCGGGGTGTTGAGAGACGTATGGGGAAATGCGATAATAAGAGAGAAGAAAGTGTTAAATAACTTTTACATGACTAAGTGTTTTTTTAAAGCCTTTTTCTGTTTTCAGTAAGTTACCGCCCTATAGCCACGGCTAAGGCAGAAATACGTGAAATACACCGCCAGCTCTGTCATTTCCAGCCGAGAACTGCAGTTTCGTGCTTATTAGCACTCATCAGCCCGGCATAGGAAAGTGATTGAGCTGGAGATGGAAAACCTCCTTCCATCTCCAGCTCAGTCACTTTACTATGCCGGACTGATGAGTGCTAATAAGCACGAAACTGCAGTCCTCGGCTGGAAATGACTGAGCTGGCGGTGTATTTCACTTTTACTGTTTGTCTTCATCATAAAAGACATAAGAAATTGTAACTTCAAGCCGTTTCAGACATTGTTTTTCTTTTAATATTAGAATATTTTAAAAATCTAATCGTCTCTGATTTTAAATTCAATCCTCCCTAACTTTTGTCTCTACTTCCGACAAGAATATAAAAAAAGACAGTCTAATAATATCGGATACTTTTTTAATAGAAATAAACTGAATATTAGATACCTTTCAGGTTACTGACAATGATGCCGAAGTAAAAAAAATTTGTGTGTGAATTTAGGTCTCCCGCCTTCAATGACTTATTTTTTTTTAAATATGAAACTTATATAAAAAAGAAACAAAAGAGCAAAAAAAAAAAAAAAAGAAAGAAAAAAAAGAAAAATAAAATACAGTAATTCCTCATTATATCGCTTACACGCAGTAGCGCACATAGACTTCGGTGCGTCTCTCCGCAAGATTTATAAGTGTAATATATTCCCTTTCCCCGTAAGATTTTTGTTTAAAATTTCAATATAGTGATATTTTTTCAGAGCATGCACCCTCATACCTATTGCGCCCCCCCCCCGCACCATGGGGATGTTATGTACGCCACTGCTTACACAAATATATCTCGTCTTTCCTTTGTTTCTCAAAATAAATAAATAAATGAATAAATAAATTTGCTTTGCATTTGACGACACACAACACAGGAAAAGAAAATGTCTTTTTCTCAGAAAAAATATGTTGTTTCTTTAATCAGTGAGCAAACTGCTGTGTTTTCCATACATCTAAATTCGTTGCAGTTAAAGCTGCAATTTTTTATTCGTGTACTAGCATAAAACAATAGAAATGTTGTACATTAATTATTTTTACTTTATAACAGCATGGTAATCTAATATTTCTTTTGCTTTTTTAATGAAAGCTATCCTGCTGGAATAATGAACCTTTTCTGGGGGATCAGATCTCTTACTTGTATATATCAAATGAATCATTACGTGGGATCGATTCCCACCGTTACCCTGGGTATTGTTTCCGCTTTATGTGCAGTAAATCTTTCGTGTTCGTACTTGTAAAAAAATAATAAAGTCCAAACCTCTCGAGACAGCGTTTGTTAACTACGGACACAACAACAGCTCGTTATTTTGCCATTCACACACCTCATAATTCAAGCAAAAAAGAGGCTAGCAGATAGTGTGTTGATTATTGATTAAAAAACTGCAACTGGGGAAAAAATGTAAAGAAGTTCGAGTTTCGGGCGAAAAAGTAAAAATTATCTTGAATCTTGGTTTGAGATCCCTCATACTAAGCGTAATTTGTGCAAATTTAGTTCATATATTTTTCGTTGATTTCAATTTTAAAAAATAAAATAAATTGGTTTCTCACTCAAGTGACTTTTTTTCTTTTTGCAGCTGAAAATTTTGGCATAGAAGCAGTAGCTCCATACGGTAGCTGCTGGGGTCGTAGGTTTTATGTGATGTTTCGTCGAAGACCACGTTATGTGGGAGGTAATGGATTTTCGTTTATATTTTGAGGTAGCTTTCTTTGCATTGCTTTTTAAGCTATGCTTCTTATCACTAGTTGCGGCGCAAATAAACTGAAAGAAAAAAAAATAAATAAAAAGCGTTCCACTTGCTTTCTTCAAAGTTAACTGGTTTAACAATTCATCTAAAGCAGCGTTTCTTAATTTCTTTGATCAGTGGAACCCTTTTAAATGCTCACTTTTTTCGTGGAACCCTTAATTTTTTTGTCAATACTTTGCAGTGGTATAGCCAAGGTTCTGTTGAAGAGAGAGTCCAGCTTCTTATACCAAAGAGACTATCACATTATCTATTTGCCGTTAAAGTGATAATTAAATAGACTTCATTATTGACCATGGTAATTATTGCTAACTGCTAATCATCTTTTATTATCATAAAACACCAATAACTCCTATTTGCATAGGCGGCTGGTGCCCCAAAAAAAGGGGGGGTCGAAGGAGGTGCGGGAAAGGGGAAGGTTTGGTGAGAGACACACCCTTAAAACTAAAATATTTCTTCAAAAATTGGGCAGTTGAATTTTTTCGTCATTATTAATGAATTAACCTTCTTCCGAAAATTCGAGAAACGGACTCAAAAAGCTGATGGCCACAGAAGATTTTTTCCTACCCCAAACTCAAAGTTCCATTTTAATTTTTACGAAATGATAACATGAAAAAGCATAAAACAAGCACTTATTAAGTCAGTTCTTTCTTTAAACACGTAAACAGATCATCAATATAGAGTAGACCAGTTCACGTTTACGCAGCGCCCTTTTTTCAAAACGAATTATAATTGGAGAGTCAACAGTCATAACAGACTGATGCTGCTCCCTAGCAAATGTCCTCACAAGTTTTTGAGCATCAGTCGAGCTTCGGTCTAGCATGCAGAAAGAATAATCTGTTTCCTACCAAGTCGAGTAAATTTTGAGTTGAACGTTTCAATGCTTATTGTGAATCAATAATACTTAGTTTAAAAAGAACAAGTATATAAAAATTAGCAGAATATAATCACTTTTTTTGGAAATTGTATTTGTATGAACTTAAATGTTATTAAAAATTTTTGCACGTTAAAAATGAATCGAAACTTTGCGACAGGGCAAGATTACTCGTTGACGTCTGAGCACCTTCACGCAAGCGCTTTTTTCGCTCCAAACTGTCTTTTGGGAGAGCGTTTTTACCGATTTTTAAGTGACAAATTTGAAAGATGTGGAATGAAAACATGTAAGTCTCATGGAACCCCTGAGAGAGCTTCGTGGAACCCAGGGTTCCGCGGAACACAATTTAAGAAACGCGGATCTAAAGTATTGCAAAACAGGCTATCGCGTTCGGTTGTTATTTGTTAACGAAAAGGTTGGTGGTTAAAACTCACTCGGAAGAACGATAAAATTCCTTTCTTATCTTTTTTTTTTCTTTAAGGTAGTCGCAGGGGACTGGCTGACAGAAACTATGTTTTTGCTTAACGACATAAGCTTATAATGCTTTAGTTAATAATGTGGAATTCATAAATTTAACTATTTTATCTGAAGGTAAATTGGATTTGTTGTTCCAATATACTTTCAAGATCATAAGCTTATGTTACTTTTTGCATAAAATTGAAAACAATTCATCTGTAGCGAAGTCTAGGTTGGTAAATCAAGCCCACCAGGGAGTGATTAGTTTTGCGATCTTTACTAATAATAAAGCTGAAAGCCTCTCTGTCTGGATGTCTGGATCTCTGTGACGCACATAGCGCCTAGACCGTTCGGCCGATTTTCATGAAATTTGGCACAAAGTTAGTTTGTAGCATGAAAGTGTGCACCTCGAAGCGATTTTTCGAAAATTCGATGTGGTTCTTTTTCTATTCCAATTTTAAACACAAAACTATCGTAAGACGGACGAGTAAATTAAGAAATTATCATAACGTGGAACCTTAACATGGGCACAAGCCATTTGGCGAGATACGAAATTATCATAACGTGGAACCGTAACATGGGTACAAGCCAATTGGCGAGAAAAATCACCATACATTTTTTGTAAATATACAGGCGAACCAAAAGACCTTTTGATTTTTCTATTACGGGAAAAGCCGTGCGGGTACCACTAGTATTATCATAAAAGAAAAAAAAATTGAATTTTTGACATCTTGAATCCAGATTATGGTTTTCGCAATCACGAATGTGTGTGTGTGTGTGGGCGTGTGTGTGTATGTATGCGTGTGTGTGTATGTATGCGTGTGTGTGTATGTATGCGTGTGTGTATGTATGCGTGTGTGTATGTAGGCATGTGTATGTATGCGTGTGTGTATGTAGGCCTACATTGTAGGCATGCGTGCTTTTATAGGCATGTATGCGTGTACGTGTGTGTTTGTGTGTGGGTGTGTAGGTGTGTGTTTGTGGGTATGTGCGTAAGATATGGACCTAACCACTCAGGAGGAGCGCATTCCGATGGACAGTAACTGCTGGTGGAGAAACAGCACCAGAGGAGCATCACATGCAGGGACATGTCGAAGGTGGTGCTCGTAGATGCTCAGTTCAAAAATCAAAGACCATCATTCAACGGTCAAATGAAAACAATAAACAATTCGCAATTGCCCCAAAAAAAAAAAAAAAAAAAAAGACTGTCGTGGGACTGAACGAGAGAAGCTTTGCTTTTGCTGAATAACATCTTTATACATAAAGGGCTAATCTCTGTCCGGATGTCCAGGGTAAACTTCAAAACTACTGGAGGGATTTTAACCATTTTTTCACCATAGATAGCTACATAATTGGGGAACAACTTAGGCTATAATTTATTGCTAAAAAACTTAGTTTAAGAACGTCGTGATCGAAAACTGTGAATGTCATGTATTTTCCACATCAAATGATTCAAGATTAAACCCATTGTTTCGAAAATTCGTTGCCTAACAACAGGAACATTAAAAGTAATCATAATGTAGATTTTGAATCAAGGCCTCTCTGGAGCAGGCATGACATTGCTTTCTTAGGAGTTGCATCCCTATCTTTATACATAAAGGGCTACTTCTGTCCGGATGTCCGGGGTAAACTTCAAAACTACTGGACGGATTTTAACCATTTTTTCACCATTAATAGCTACATTATCCGGGAACAACTTAGGCTATAATTCATTGCTAAGAATCTTAGTTTAAAAACGGCGTGATCGAAAACTGTGAATGTCATGTAATTTCCACATCAAATGATTAAAGATTCAACCCATTGTTTCGAAAATTCGTTGCCTAACAACAGCAACATTAAAAGTAATCATAATGTAAATTTTGAATCAAGGCTTCTCCATAGCAAACATGAGTCTAAAGTCATTTAAACAATTGGAAACTTACTTTTTGCACACTTAGGTAAACATAGTAGAGAGCATTTTTTCTTTCTTTTTTTTGTGTGTAGTATTTAAATAAATAAAGCGCACAGTTTTTTTTAGTGATCTTTGTTTTTGTTAGATATATTTTGAAAATTCTTCAAATTTTTATATGCGTCACTTTGCGCTTTCGTTTCTAAATGAATACTCTTTCGTTCTTTATACTTATTGCTGTTTTACTTTTATGGGTAAGGATGAAGCTCAATTTTTAATGACGTCAAAGCGGTGTGTTTTGAGTTCTTTCAGTTAAAACAGAAAACAAAAGAAAGTAGCGATTGTTTCTCACAATTATTACTGACCCAGGCAACGCCGGGTATTTTTGCTAGTAAGCTTATAAAGGTTGAATTTTAAACTTAATTCAATTCAGTTCGTTGTGGAAAGCCATGCTGAAGAATTGCTGAAGAATTCTTCAACCGTCATGCTGAAGAATTCTTTAGTCGTCATGCAGAAGGATTCTTTAGCCGTCATGCTAAAGAATGCTCCCCTGAGTAAAAAAGTAGTACACTCAAACCTGTTTTTGTGCGGTATGTTTTGTGCGAATATTTTTTGTGTGTGTGCGGTATATGAAAATTATTTATAAAACGAGCGGAAATTATTTATAAAACGAGCGCGAGGTATTATCTTCAAGTGACGACAGGAGCATCCCGATGGGAAGTCACTGCGACCTCCAAAAAATTTCCTTATTCGGGAAATTTTTCGGGAGTCAACAAAATCATCATTGCTTGGTTTATTTTGATTTCATTTAAATATAACATTTTGGATTATTTTCTACGTGAGACTTTTTTTATGCGGTCCTTATCCACCGCATTTTTTTTTTTAAACTGTGTTGCGAAATAACTTTTTATAGCTACTCGAGAAGTTTTCGAACAATTTTTTATGAGATTTTTTGCATGCGGTCCCTATCCACCGCATAAAAACAGGTTTGGGTGTATTTAATTCGCTTCAAAAAATTTTAATATTTTAATCCAAAAATTATTTGGTTATTATTATTTAATTAAATAAACCATAAAAACTAAATTTTATTATTATTATCCATGACCCCTCCCTTTGTATCCGCCACTGGCCACGACTGTCATTTGTTTTCGCATATTTCAACTTATTCTTGTGGCTCTGTATGTCTGCATTGTTTCATGTTTTTAAGTCGATATAAATGTATGGTATCAATATTTACGGTTCCAGAAAAGCACTTTCTAGATTTAAGAGGGTGTGTACACATCCTATTTGGTCTGGCACAGCAGTAGATAGCATACGAAATGACAGTATATATCATTAAGATTTTTCAAATTTACGCAATATCTCAGTTGTTTAACTTATTTTAGTGTTAAAACTTCATTATAACAGTTTTTGTGCCTTAATATTGAACTTGATATCCACAGGTGGGCCAGCAGGTGGGCCTACAGCAATGCTTTCATCTCACACGCCACCAGCGGTTTCGAGCCGCGAGACTGGTAGTACAACACCGTTGGATGCGAATGAAATGAAAGACAGACTTGCTTATGCTTACGCAAAATTGAAAAAAGCTTCTGAGGAAGATCACGCGATGGACATAGAGAGATATCCGGGTTTATTTTCTTCTGAAAAGCAACCTTTTCCACCAACAGCAACCCAAACAGTATATCCAGAACAAGTTGCAATACCTCCAATCCCGGTCCCATCTCCCGATCCTTCATCAAAACGCTATCTGGCGCCAGAATCAAGTCCAAAAACATTGACTTATGATTTTAAATTTGAGAAAAGAAATACTATTCCCATTTCTAAAGATGAATCAGCTGAATCGAAGACACCCAAGAACAAGGTCTCAAGTTCTCAAAATCGCTTAGAGCCACAAATTTCTTTTGAAGCTCGGAAAAGAGCACTGTCTGTTCCAGATCCACCCAGATTAAAAATTTTCGAAGAACAAAAACTAGAGGACGGTACAGATACATCCAGAAGGTCACGTGAAAAAGAACGAGAAGATAACGAATCTTCATCTAGTCAAAATGGGGAAAACGAGCCACGACGACTAACAGATGATGACGGCGAAAACGCTGAGCGCTTAGTCAAAGAACAAGAGCGTCCTCCAATCTTGAAAAAGCCAAAACAATCTGGTAGAGAGCAAAAATAAGTTATTCTACCTACGTAGAACACAGGAGACATTCCTTTTCACACATAATGGTTCCCTAACTCAGATGTAACGCATTTTTGTACGAAGACAGCAACACGAAGGATGTCGTTTAAATAAACTTCCAGAGAAAAAAATGAATGATAGTAAAACTCGTATTTAAGGCAATTTGTTGAACTCAAGACTGGAAAATATAATAACTTATAAAATTTTATATATTTTAAAGTAATTAAAAAATTATTAATTTGAATTTTGTCTAACCTGCAAAAGTTTGTGGAATCAAGGATTGCAGTTTCGAAATTATTATTTTTCGAAACGTTCTTTTTTCTCTTTTTGAATTTCAATGTTCCATAGTTGATTACTCCATGTTTCTAAAAGTATTAGGTTCGCACAAATTTCATTTCACCTTTTCAGATTTTTTATCCCCTTTATGTATGAATAATTTGAAAATTATACAGCGATCATCAAAATCGATCAGCGAAATCATATAAAGCGAACATCAAGGGGGAAAAAAAGAAGCTGTGCACTAAGAAGCGTGCATCGTGCACTGTTGTAATTTAAGTAAGCAAACAGTCGAAAATTGTAGCACATTAATTTTGAAAAATAGTAAACCAAACCAAATAGAAAATACGAAAAAAAATCAATAAGGTTCAAAAAACGAAAAGAAAAAATTTTAATTGTCTTTATATATATATTTTTTATTTTGTGCGGACTTTTGTCACCATGAGGCTTTTAAACGGCTGGGCCGATTTTGATCAAATTTTTTTGTGTGTAATTAATTAAGCTGTGTCAAGCATGGTATATATATATATATATATATATATATATATATATATATATATATATATATATATATATATATATATATATATATATATATATATATATATATATATATATATATATATATATATATATATATATATATATATATATATATATATGTATATATATGCTTTTTTGTAATGAAATTTCCTACTGTGATATGTCGATTGAGAATAGATAAAACGTAGAGAGAAAGAGAGAGAGTGAAGCCTTCATTTCTCTTGAAAGCAACGATTTTAGGTCCCGTGATATATTTTAAAGTAAAGTACTTTAAAGTTTACGTAAACGTGTGTTCTTTCATCGTAGTTGAACCATGTGACCGTATCGGTGCTTTAGGTTTTCCTAACCAAATGATCAGAAAGTACCGTACCTAGCAACATTTTTTTCATGGCTCAATCAAATCCATCTGAGTTTCGCACCAATGTCAAGAATACTTTAAGGATTATCAAGCTAATCAGTACATCATTGAAGGAAAAGATGATGGAATTTAAAGACGAAGCAAATTTTATTTTCGTCCAGATAAATTACAACAGGTTCTGTACACAAGAGATCAGTACAGTGGAAGATCTTTATCTTTGATGGAAAGAACAAATTAGGCAATATATGAAGTTTTAAAAGTTTTTGTTTAAAAGTTAGAGTTGGTTTCGCTCTCTGATCGGCTGGATTACAATAACATGGTGACTTGACGACTTTGTGGCCATAAACAATAGAGTTGCGTGATCATTTGTTTACATTTTAAAGCTACTGTTATTGTAATTTATTGTATTTTTTGCTTATTTGGCGAAATATTTCAAATTGCAAAGAATTGTTTTTCGTTTTTAAAGAGTTTTTAGTCATTTTAATTGAAGAATGTGCTTATTTTACATCGGGAGGAGGGGGGGGATGAGTGATTTTCGCTTATTTAGAGAACTGTTTTTCCCTTTACCATTTTTTAAACGATATCTTTTCGATTGTTTTATTCTTTTTCATATGGGGGATGTTGCAGCGGAATTTCCCGTTTGTTCCAGATGGGTAGTTGGTTTTTTACACTTAATATCTGAGGAGGCTTTTTATCCTTTGGGTATGGCTGAAGGAACAAACCATCAACTACAGGAGAAAAAAATAGTTAATAAAACAACTGTTCAGTGGGCATTAGATCAATCAAGTTGTAATAAATATACGCATTCTGACACCAAGCAGCTTAAAACAATTTCTTTTTACTTATTTTCTTCAACAAAACTGTTCAAGCACTTGATAGTTTACTGAAATTTTTTAACTTTTCAATTTGCAAAGTTTGAACAGAACAACGTCTGTCGGATCCTCTAGTTAAAAATAAAAATAAATAAGAAAAAAGAAAATTAATTTGAGTTCTGAAATTTCGAATTCAAATTATGTTTTTTGCAATCACGAGCTGCGACAGGACCCTACTCATTGGAGTTATTGTTTTTCGAAACGAACGGCTTCTGTCTCCCCAAGCCTGCCCCTCCTCTTGGGCGGTTACATGTGTATAGTTGTGTGTATGCACGTTGGTGTGTAGTGCATGTGTGTCAAGGCGCGTGTGTGTGTGTTTATGTGTATGATCCTGCGTGTGTATAGGATATGGACGCCGCCAACCAGGAGAAGCGAATTCCGGGGACAGTACTCAGGACCGGAGGAGCCGCTCCTGCAGAGAACGGTGGGGTTGAAAAAGGAACCAGATGCCAAGGATGGTCAAGAGGAAACAAATAGCAATCGTGATTGCTCAAAAATATTTGTCGTCTTGAAAAAGAATGAATCAAGACGTACAAAAGAGAGACGGAAAAAAAAACATAAAGCAAAGGATGACGTGATTCGCTATCTAACCACGGCAACACACTATCGTCGAATCTAAGTTTTACTCATTTTACTTAGAAAACGTCTTCGCTTCTTTACGTAAGATGTCGATTCCCATGGACAGCAATGAGGACAAGGAGCCTCAGGAAGAGGAGACGCCGCCCCCATTTTACTGCTCAAAGTACCCGCGCGCGGAGACCGGTGGACCAGTGGAGTTTGTATTATTGGCATAGAAAAATAAAATCATCGATCCCCGCTGGTCGAAGACCCACCGTCGTCATTAAAGGGGACTGGGCGACGTTAAATATGCTCGTGGTCTCAATGTCCTCCAAGTGAAACGATACCTCTGGGGGTGCTAGTACCAGGTAGCTATTAGCTCTTGGACTAGTTCTAAATTCTCATTAACTGTTCGATCCGGTGATGGTGCTGCCATCTATCGGTATATAAAATAATGGAGGCAAGGCACTTAGTATGCAGTCCTCGATATAAATACAGTTGTAGTCAGTTGTGACTCTTGAATAGAATAGAAAAAAAATCAAAGGAACATTCACCACAGTTAAGTGAGAACAATAAGCAAAATTCGTCATTGCTCAAAAATAAATAAATAAACAATAATAACCAAATAAAACACTAACTACTCAGTAATCATTCGAATAAAAAATCGTTTGCAACTCTTTCTTTCATGTGAAAAATAAAGCACTTGGAATGAATTGAATGAAAACCGCCCAGTCAATCAATCCCTTAACTGCTTCATTGTTTATGTTTCGCAGCATCGCTTCCCTCGTCACCGCTGCGCCTGTTAGCAGTCTCAGCAACTTACAAGAGCAATAAATGTACAGTTTTATAAAGTTGAGCTACTAAACGCTGATCTTCATGGGAACGCTTTATCGTTGACTTAGAGTAGTGGTGTTTGGGAATTAGTTATTGAAGTAAGTGTGTTTTTTTTTCTGTTAAAAATTTACAAACGTTTGCCAATAAGTTTATCCATACTTTTGCTTGCAATTATGCTTTGTATCCTAAAGACTGTTTATAATTATATTTTAGCATCCACATTTACATTATCTTTGATTTTGGCTAGCAATTTTTTTTGTTTACTTATAACTGATTTTTTTTTTTTAAATTCTTTTCTTTAAGTTTGGAAAGTTCTAGTTGCTGATTTATTGAATTCGATTTTCATTGGTCTTTGTATCATAAAAACTTGGTTTCACTACGCAAAAGAATATTTATTTTCAATGAATTTCTATCTCTAAAACTGCCAAGGAAATGATTGTTCCATATTCCATATGAGTATGCATAATTTTTAAAGCCAACATATTCTTAATACGATTTGCTTTTAGAATTTCATAGAATATCTGCGGTGGATTCTTTCAAGGCAATCTACACATTAAAGCTTTTCTAGCATTTAGTTTTCTAGATTTAGCTTCTTCTTCTTCTTTTTTTTGCGCAATCACGATTGCTTATTGTTCTCATTTGACAGTCCTTGACGTTGGGATTATTTTTCAGCTCGGACCAGCAGCACCACCGCCCACCGGCGCACAGTGTGGCATAGTGGGCAAAAATCCACCGAACTCACGGGTTTTGAGCTAGGATCTTCTATTATGGCTCAAAATGCGGCAAAATTCTTCGACTATTTCGTAGTGGTGCTACAATTTTGAATTTCTTAACCCCCTAAGCCCCGCAGAGCTCAGAATGGACCCAAGTCGCGATTTGGAAAACTAAAAAGTATGACCATATTTTTTCCCTGATATGTGGCTCAATGCTTAGTATAAATCGAGGAATTGGACGATAAAACACAACTTTTGATCGCTGCCGGGTGTTTAGAAATGCTTTTTTCCACCGTATAAGTCATTAAAAACATGATTTTTCAGGTTTTTTCCGTTGAAAAAAATGGGTTTTAACGGTCTTCACACATCTCCCGCGCAAGAACAAATATATATTTTAATTCTAATCTACAAGTTTTCAATCATTTTCCAAAGTTCAAAAGGTAAAATCCCCCCTAAAACACCGAAGAATCGCTCAAAGTCCGAATTTCAGCCCGAGATCCTATACCATTGTCTACGAGAGTGCATCTGTGCAATAGCGGCAAACAGCTTATTTTACATGTATACATTTATATGTATGCATTTTGAGAATAAATCGTCTGCGTTTGAATAAAGACCTTTTACATTTAGAATTTCCAAATGCTTTTGATGTTTTTAAGAAAATTAAATGTATTAAAGTAACAGTTGAGCAAATGTGTAGATGCAAAATTAGTGTGTTTGTCTGTTTCCTCGGAATAATCGTAATATTTGAATTGTAACTGATATTTTTCACTCTTTTTCGTAAGTGTTTTTGTTGGAATTCTAACTTAAAATGTAAAAACACATGTTAAAATTTTAATGTGTTTTAAACTAAACAATTAATGCTCAGATGAACCCTTTTAGCCCCAGTTTTGTTCTTAACAACATCATTTAAAGGTTATAATACAGCTAAATTTAAGGTAGGGATGAAAGGATTAATGAAATTATATGATTTTACTTCACTCTATTTAATTAAAAAAAACAAATATTTTACAATTATATGTCAATTAGCTTTCACTTTAGAAGTATGAAAAACAGTAAAGACATGTTATTTTAACTTGATTATAAAGTTTTATTGAATTTATAATAAAATTTATGTTGTTTTGTTGGTTTTACACGCAGAAACTGATTTTTAAAAAATGTAATTTACATAATTTGTTTAAATACCTATTTATGTAACAGAGGACAAAGTTTTCTATTTTGCATACTTATGCAAAAGAGTGAACATACCTACCATAATTCAAATATTCCGATTAATCCAAGGAAACAAACATACTAATATTGCGTCTACACATTTGCTCAACTGTTACTTTAATACATTAAATTTTCTTAAAAACATCAAAAGCATTCGGAAATTCTAAGTGTAAAGGTCTTAATTTGAACGCAGACGATTTGTTCTCAAAATGTATACACATAAATGTAGACATATAAAATAAGGTGTTTGCCGCTATTACAGATTTATTCCCGTGGACAATGGTAGGATCTCGAGCTGAAATTTGGACTTTGAGCAATTTTTCGGTGTTTTAGGGAGGTTTTTACCTTTTGAACTTTGGAAAATGATTGAAAAGTTGTAGATTAGAATTAAAATATATATTTGTTCTTGAGCGGGAGATGTGTGAAGACCGTTAAAGCCCATTTTTTTCAACGGAAAACCCTGAAAAATCATGTTTTTAATGACTTATACGGTGGAAAAAAGCATTTCTAAACACCCGGCAGCGATCAAAAGTTGTGCTTTATCATCCAATTCCTCGATTTACACTAAGCATTGAGCCACATATCAGGGAAAAAATATGGTCATACTTTTTAGTTTTCAAAATCGCGACTTGGGTCCATTCTGAGCTCTGCGGGGCTTAGGGGGTTAAAAAATTCAAAATTGTAGCACCACTACGAAATAATCGAAGAATTTTGCCGCATTTTGAGCCATAATAGAAGATCCTAGCTCAAAACGCGCGAGTTCGGTGGATTTTTGCCCACTATGCCACACTGTGCGGCGCGGCGGCGGCGCGGCTACTCTGTTCCTGAGCACTGTCCCCCGGAATCCACTTCTGCTGGGTGGTGGCGTCCATGTCCTTCACACTCGCCAACGCGTGAGCGCATTTACACACATACACAGGCCTACGTACACACACTTAAGCCTGCACACACACAACTATACACACATAACCACCCAGGAGGAGGGACATGCTTGGGGAGGGAGAGCCATTTCTAGAAACAATAACTCTAATCAGTAGGGTCTTGTCGCAACTCGTGATTGCGAAAAACATAATTTCAATTCAAAGTTTCAGAATTCAAATTAGATTTTTTTTTGTAGCATACTTTCATTAAATTTGAAAAAGATTAAATCTTTTCATAAGTATGCGATATTTTGAGTGAGGTGGTTTTAGTCCTCAAGTAAAATTGGTTAAACTTAATCAGATGTCATTCTTTCATTACGGCCGTGTAAACTATATTGTAAATGCAATTTCATCGACAGTGAATTTGGTATAACAGTCAGCTGCATTTCGAAATGTTCTTCGAAATATATTTTTTATCAATTTTAAATCATTATTACCTTATCTTTTTCTTGAGAAGTTACATTTCCAATCTGATTCGAATGGTGTGTTAAATTGTTTGCTACATTGAGAGTCAATGAAAGTAGATTTTGAAAAACATGATTTCTTTTCAGCAATATCGGAAAGAAGATCTTTGTGTACTTTTGTTTCAGAGGAGGTTCTTAAATATTTATATAAATAATCTTTAATACATAATCAATTTACATATACGTCTCCATGGGTGATGATGAAATGGTATGACTTAAATAAGTGATATAAAAAGTTCCCGAATTTGATGTCAGGAGAATAATTTCATTGCTTGTCGTGTTGGAATGTTCTATTGCTATATATCGTGGACACTGGTGAGACGTATCTATTAGTTTGGTGATCCACTCCGTATCGAAGTGCACGCCAACCGGCTTTTTCTACTGGATCCGCTGGTCCCCAGTCGTCCGTAGGTCGGAAACTGTCCTTGATTTTCTGAAAAAAATCATACGTAAGATTTATACTCGAATTGAATATAATTTGAATTTTGACATCCTGAATTCAAAGTATGTTATTCGCAACTGCAATAGGACCCTAATCGTTGGGTTTCTTGTTTCTACAAATTGATCCTCTCGAAATTATAATTGCGGAATCAAAACTTGAATTCAAGTGGCCAAAATTCAAATGAAAGCCAGGGCTGGATGTTAGAAGTTATGTGCTGGATGCTGTTTTTGTCCAAAATGGATTGTCTGAAGTCGAGAGAGTTGGGTATAAATCAATTCGATTCCAAGAGTATGGACGCCACCACCCTGGAGGTGGGGCATGGACGCCACGGCCCAGGATTATTACCCCCCCCCCCCAAAAAAAAAAAAAATAAATCCTCATATAAATAATTGCCGATGATTGAGTAACCCGCGTCTTTCAACAATGAAACTCCACAATGGCATGAAAATTTGGTAATATGTTTTGGTAATGTTTAACATGCAGGGAATGGCTTTATTGTGACAAGGCTGAGCTCAATCCGGTAACTAAAACTGTTTTACTTTTAAGACTGCGTCATTTCAGGGGAATGAAGAAACGATAATTTGGTCAACAATGAACGTTACCTACTGGAGTTCAGTTTTAATCCACTGGTGTTAGGGTTAAAATTTCAACTATCAAAATATCAAACAGGTAATTTCTTCGTTCAAATGTAAAAGAGTAGAAGCAATTTTCACTCTCATACCTTGATGGGCAACTTTCCAGTTAATAAATAAATTAAACAAAAAAAGATCTGTCATATAATTATAACAATAATTATTTTGGGTTACTTCCATGGTCGTAGCCAGTGGGGAGCAGGGAGGAGTAACTGCGCCTCCCTAGATGAGAGCCTCCGACTTCCGCGCTCTTTCCAAATGTTGCCAAAATAAATGTTTAAAATTGAAATTATGACTTCAATTTCAAAAAAATTCCGGGGAAGAGCCTCTTAACCACTTTTTTTTTTATCTCATATGACGGAAAATAGCATAAAATGGTTTTTAGGAGGAGACGAGAACTATAATTTCCAGCAATTTTCGAGTTCCGTCTGGGGGGGGGGGGGAGGGAGAGGCAACTAAACGCCATTAGCTTGTTGCGCCTATACTTGCCTCTCCCTAACGGGAATCCTGGCTATGCTCATGGTTTACAGGCTCAAGAGGTTTTTTTTTCGGACGCGCTTTATGATATCCTTACACAGTTTTACAGTTCATGGGTACGACCTCGTCGACCATTTTCGGATGGGAAGAAGAGTTTTGGCAACCGACACGATCCGCTTCTTATTATTTGGAATTGCAATGTGGGATGGGTCTTGGCATGCTTTACAATTCTCTTTCAGGCGGCTTTGTCTTTGCCCTTTCTAACCGATGCGATTTTTCATTCGTATTGAGAAGCGTGAACTTACGGTTTACCTACCATTAACCAAACAGCCCGGTTATCACATTCAGAGAATACAGCTTCATTCTTATTAGAACTTACCACTCTGGAATAGTGAATAATCGAGCTGGAGGCAGATTATTACTGGTAGATATTAGTAATAATCTGCCTCCAGGCTCGGTTACTGATGCCGTTACTAGTCGATAAAGTAAATTCATCTCCCCAGCGAGTGTCCCGAGCATGGTGCGGTTTGACTCATGAACTTAAGGCAAAGCTTAGATATTTAGCAGTTTACCTACCAGTTTGTTGGCGCTTTTAGCTTCAATAGATGACATATGCCTCCCTCTCGGTTATTCACTAATCCAGACTGATGAGTTCTAGTAAAAACGAAACTGCAGTCTCTGGAGTTGAACTTTGCTGTCTGGCTCTTAACCGCCCTAGCTTAGGGGCGGTTACTTACTGTTATTTACAAATTCCCTGATTTTCTCTCTTTTGTCGGCACATAAGGCGATCATATTTGTTTGGTCTCGGATTCTAAACCCGCAATCCAAGTGGCCAATCCGTAGACTTTTGAGATGCAGAAAACTGTGAGCTCCAATGTCATATGATTAAACGGAAAGTAAAAAATTCTCAGAGTATTCTTTCGAATTTGAATATTTTTGGTAAAACTAATTAATTTTCCCTTGTGGGAGCCGAGGTATCCGCATCTCGTGTGAAACTGGACGTCAAATTTTTCTGTGCCATTCTCATCCGCGCCTTAATGATAGGTAATGGAAGACTGGTTGCCTATCAGGAAATCCCACTAGGTGTGCAAAAGGCTTAAAGCTCTTAGGAAACCCTATCGAAAAAAAAAAAAAAAAAAAAAAAAACGTTTCTACTCTCAGAGCAAGGCTGATATAGAGTGCGCTTTCATTGTCGAAGCATTAGATTGCAAATGCTAAAGTAGAAAAATGGTTAAGAGAAAGACGGTACTTTCTTTTAAATTATCCCTGTGAAATTAAGTAGCCTTTTTAAAGTTTTTAAACTTCCGATGAAAGGCATTAGTGAAAAACTACTTTTCTGAAAGTTTGATCGTCCAGCTTTTCAAATGGTCGCCTGATTGTGTCAGAAATGCTTTCGTTTTGACATTCTAAAAGTAATAACCATAGTCTGCCACGGGCAGAATTAATAGTATCGGCAACATCAGCAGAAATGAGTTTTTGAGAAATTTGAAGAATTGTGTTTTAATTCAACACTAACAATTGAAAAATGTTGAAATTAGACATTTTCTTTTAGTGGAAACCAAATAGGCAAGCTAAGTATTAAAGCTAACGTAGAAATAATAAAATGCAAAAAATTAAAAATGTGCAGTTACTACTCTTTACCTGCCCTCGGCAGTAGTGTATGTTCTAGCTAGAGTAAAATCTTTTCTTCTTGCTCTAACGACGTAAGATAATTTTTTTCTAGAACTGCACTCATGTTGTTAACGGGATTTACTGTTTGACCATCGATTACATGGAAAGGCTTATATCCGGTTTATAGGTGGAAGTGGACGTATCTATTAGTTTATATGGATGTTAGTTGGTTTGTTTCAGATGTGCACTTTTGCCTCTCTATTATTTAGCCTTAGTTTTGTAAAAATGAAAATTTGCTCACAGCAACATTTTTGAAAACTAAAGTAGATTCTATCTCTATTCTCACGGCAAAAATTAATTGATTTATTTATTCACAACAAAGTTTTGAGCTTACCATTTTGCTTTTACGTTCCTGAACGAAATGAAAATATTTTCTTTTCTTTTTGCTGTTTTTCCATGGTAACTATTTTTGTTTCCATTTATTTTATTTTTGAGAATGCAAGAAATGAATAAGGCACTAGTGACATTATAAAATGCGTGCATCGAAATCCCATCGTTATTTTCCCTACTCCCCTGCTAGATTCATTCAGATAGAATCGTCTTTACTTGGCAGATTGCCGAATTACATACAATCCGTGGTCAAGCAGTATATAAGTACAAGCGTTACGAATGATTTCAGTTTACATAAAAACATTATTGGCAACTTACTTCTTTTAATTTCGTGGGGCGACTTTTCCAAACGACATATGCTCCCCATATTGGAACTTGGACAATTGCTAGGAAGGCCAAAATCCAGCCGGCTATTTCCGCCCATAGGGGAAGCCCGCTGGATTCTTGCTCAATAGAGATATTACCATAGATGAAGATAACCTAAAGAAAATTAAAAAATTGTTAATTATATCATACTTGCTTGATTTAAAGAAGATTAGGAAAATTAGAATAAATCTGTTCATTAAATGAAGTAAATTAAGAGTATTTTCAGCAAAGGTATCACTTCTTATACACTCTTGTAAAATATTGTTTCTTATGAAACTTTACGTATTTACATTGTTTATAAGTAAACATCGTACACCAGCCAGTGTACAATAGCTGTATGTTAGCCACATGTTTGCTTATAAGTAAACATGTGGCTGTGTTAAGTTGAGTCATGAAGGTGACAATGTTTACTTCTTTTGGGGGAAGTTCAGTGAGAATCACGTGTTATTGGCACGGATATGAGTTAAAATACGTATACAAAGCTACTACGAGAGAAACCCATCTCTACTCAGAGCCATTTAGCCTTCCCTATTTTCCCCAAGAAGAAGTAAACGTTTTTAAGGTCATGACTCAGTTTTTCAAAGCCCCACTATTAAGTACGCTGACAAACGTCCAAAACAAATAAGTCGTCCAGGTAAAACAGATGAATAGGAATTCTCTTTCTTAAAAGTCTAGGTATCAAAGCTTTTCTTAGAGTTCCAATAAAGTGTAAAAAAAATTTCTTATAAATAGAGCCATGCAAAACCAAAATTTTATTTAAATTTAAAATAATCCACCAAATACGTTTTGAAAAGCTTTAAGTAATAGTTAATTTAAAATTTTAAACGGTTCACCATCTTCATTTTGTGTTACCAATCTCGCTAAGCGACCACGGAACCTTAATAATTCACGTATTATACATATTATAGTCACATTCTCGTCGTCACTTTTATTATTCTAAAGTATATCTCGGGAGTGCGCAGTATTGCCTTAAGGCTCTTGCGCCGAAAAATCCAATCGAACAATATCTCGGAAGTGACAACATTAGCGTCTATATTTGTAATTTTCAAATTCTTCTCCACTCCACGAGTTTTTCTTTTTAAGAGCATCGCTTTTTCTCAAGATTTATGACTCATTACTTACTTTCGGTTGACTTCGGAATGTTAAAGTATTTTTTTTTCGGAAAGAATAAGCTGAACTGGAAGTTAATAGAAGTGTTATTAATCACAAAAAATTACTCGCTTTAAGCAGGGTTTACTCGTTGAAAGCGTGTTTTGCTCCCATTGTGCACATCAAATATTTATGATTTCCTCGCTAAATCCGGTTCTCGTTAAACCAGGGTTCGTTATAAGCGAGTTTGACCATATATTAAAACTAACAGTATATAAAACTACTATTGCAATTCTAATTATATATGTTAGACTCATATTTTTTCCGTTCAGTATTCCATAGCAGAGAGATTTAAAGTGCTGTATGTGAGAGGAATATTAATCGAGGACTAGGTGGCTTCGCCCCCTGCGATAGCTCAATACCGCCTGCAGCGGATGACAAGTATTATTTTAATGCTTTTCAGTGTTTCAGAACATCCTCACGACCGGATGCGCGGCCCCTTAAGATTTAAAAGGGTGAGACGGAGCGGAATTGCTTCCCCTGGATATCCTGTATCCAACGATACCACTGTTGACCTCGTAAACATTGCCAGTTTGGAGGAGATAGGGTTGCAAGCAAATACACAGACAGACTTGCACAGGTTTTAATAGTATAGATTCATATTAGAAACCTTAGCAAGTCTTAAGGTTGTGTTTTGAATCTATTAGTGATATTTTATTAATAGTACCAACAAATGATGACAAAAGTTTTAAATGGAATTTTCATCTTCATTGTTTGAACATGTAAATAGAACGGACAAAAAAAAATCATAGTCATTAATCAATGAAATTGAATCATACTAACAACAAGAGCAACAGGTGCGGTGAAAGCCCAGGTAACTTTCCAAAATATTCCTGGTTTGGACCCAAGCATATATTCAACGTCTTGAGAAAACTTCTTCAAACCTAAAGAAAATCAAAATACAGTTGATTTCGCAAAGGAATTGGATGCAAGTTCACAACAAAATTTTAATTTTCGGTTAAATTTGCATATGTTTTAGGAAGGGAAAATAAAAAATAGATCATTCAATATTTCTGAAAATTGTTTTCATGCAATGCTTTTTACTCATACAGCTTTTCAGAAAAGACTGATATCAAAACTTTTTGTCTGAATTTTATGAAATTTAAGGAGTTATTTTAAGGCCTTACTCCACACTGTTCTTTCTGTAACATTGCAGAATCTATGAATCGTATTCCTCCCCCCCCCCCAATTCCCACCGAGGTACATCGCTGCATATCTGATAGGCAAAATAAACTCATGGCTGATTAAAATGGAAATTTGGAGTTAGATTAAAATTTTCGGTTGAAATTTGGAGAAATCGTTCGTCAACACATCAATTCTTTTACCTCGTACGAGGAAATAAGAAATGCTCATTACCTCCTCACACCATGCCACAAATTTTATGACCTATTTATAATCGTTTTTTCTGTTGCTTAGTTTGAAATGTTCCACTTAAAATTGGGACCCCTTGCACACCACCTAGTTTAAATCTTTTAATATTTTAGTCCTATGGTTTTGAACATCTACTATTAGACAACGTTTTGATATAAGTTCAAAAAATGCAATAAAAAAATCTTACCGTATATCCACATAACTCCAACAACTTCCAAGACTGCGTAGAAGTATATTGCTGCACTAACTCCATAGTTATTGAGCAACACCAAAATATGTTGTCCAACCTAGAATATTGGGAAAACAATAACTGACTTTTTATTAAAGCGTTTTAACTTTGTGCTTAAAGTTTACTATTTCTTTGTTAATACATATTGAAAATCATGTAACATAAATATAGTATGAATATTGATAAATATTGTTTATATAGGTAAAAAACTTTTTCTATATATTAGGTTCTTATGTATTTATTGCAATGTTTTATACATATCAGTAGTTTTTGGGTAGTTTTGTTTGGTTTAGTCTCCCAGGGCGTCTCTCTGCCCCCCCCCCCAAAAAAACGATTGTTCGATTCTCTTCATAGTAAAAACCTACACCTTCTTCCACGATATATGTCAATCCCCAGGCTTCCCGCTGAAATGTATAAGCTGTTAAATAAGAATAGGTTTTTAATTAATTTTGAATTTGATAATTACTTTCCGAGATGACAGATTTATATCAGAATGTAAGTTGCTAATTATTATCCGGTAACTGTGCCCGTAATATTCATATAATGCAAATTTTGCTGTATTAAAATATGTATTTTTCTCACCTTTATCTTAAACGGGAAACAGCATCGTGAAATTGACTTCTTCCAACATCTAAGATAAATGTACGCTGAATTACTTGTTGGGGATAGGTAGAGTAAAATGACCATAGATTAATCAATTTTCAGTTTGGTAAGCTAGGGTTCTAAAACCACTGAATATGTTTGATTTTTTTGGGACCGATATCTAATATTGCACTAACAATAGCTACAATCTCTAATTTGTTTCTTTTTGAACGAAAACCAAAACCGTTTAATCATAACTCCCTTGTTAGTTAATGTGATCATTTTACCCTATGATGTGATATAAAACGAATGTGGATTGAGAAAATGACTTGAATGAATTAGAAAACATAAAACGCACATTATTAGGCATTTTTATAAATCATTTTAAAATTTAAATTGGATATAAGCAAGTTTTATGCTTTCTACGGTTGAATTTTGACTCATCCAGTATTTGAAAAATGCTACTTCGAACTTCATCTGCATCCACTTTCATGGATCAATGTTTCTCTAACAATGGATATTCGATGAGATACTAAAGATTTATGTGCAGACAAAATTTGATGGACAAAGGTTTTAATCTAATTTATCTATACTTACGCGTATTCAACAACTGGAAGATAATTTTTCTGAAGGAGATAAAAAGGAGTTTTCAGTTTTATTTCTTTTTGAGAACGTGTTCTGATTCGTAACAATTTGTTTGCCACAGTAGTCAAAGAACAGTAAGACTTTACTTCGGTGTTTCTTACTTTTTGTGAAAGCTTGCAGCAACATTAGTTTTCCTGTGCACCCCCTCTTTTTTTTTCAAATTCCTCAAGGCAATATTTGTCTTACTAAATGCTTGTGGATAGAAGAGGAATGTCGACTAGTATGTCGAAATGTTCCTGCAGTCACCAGATCTCCCATCAACCATTTTCGGTAAATCAGTGATATGTATTTGTCAAAACGAGTTTCAGTTTTGCTGTGATGAGGCCACCTTTCATGGTCGATAGGATTTTTAACAAATCCTCTTTTTGATTTAAACCACAAACTATGCCAGCTATCGGTATTCTACGAGTGGAATGATTGATAGTGCAGTGATGCCCATCCACCCCAAGAGCAAGGACGCACCCCCCCCCCCCCCCAAATTGGCTCCCAAAATAACAAAATGTGTTTTAAAACACCCCCACTCTAAAAAGTTTCAATGACACAGTTTATGCCATGACGCCTTCTGGTTGGCAAACCTGATTAAAGTCACCAGTGCGAGTGACCAGTTTGACATAAAAGTTTGAACTCATGTTTTTCGAATTATTAAATAAATTATAAAAAAAAAAAAAAAAAACAGCAGCAACGAGAAATCTTTCTGGGCTCACTAAAACGATGAAATGGACTTACATTTGTCGTAAGAGGCAATCCAAGGCAAAAGAAGAGGATGCACACGCATAGCGCAAGCCACGATTTCTTTTCTCTCATTCGAGGAAACCTGTCTTTGATCACCGTCAGGATGGTCTCGATCTGAGACATCTGTTGAGAAATGAAAACAGTTTAACTGAAATAAGTCAACGCACCGTTTCTTGCACATTACCTACTGCATAATAGTTTCGCCGGGTTAGTGGGAATAGTGAATAGACACCACACAAAAACCCCAAGGACCAAATAAATGACAAACATACATGATCATACCTTAGAGGATGAATAAGTAACTGGAAGAAGCGAGTTCAATCATTGACTCGAACATCATTTGACATTGATCAAGATCTCAAGTCACATGATTTAACTTCGACGAATGGGAGACACGTTTTATGTGAAACGAGAGGAAGAAACCTGGTTTCCTCCAATACTTTACTTTCAAATATATCACGTGATTTGGTATCTTTACTTCTAGAATTGAAGGCTTCAATCTCTCCACCTTTTATTCCCTCTCAATGGTTCATACACTCCTAGAAAGTGAAAATGCAACATTACGAAAGAATGTACGTAATGTCATGAAAATTGCAAAAAAGTGAGTAGTTGAATGGATATTTAAATGATTTAAAAACATACAAAAATGATTTAAAATTAACAGATGCATATTATACAGCGTTTAATGTATTCAACAAGGGCCCATTAGATACTGAATATATTGGTTAGTTAACAAAAAAATATTTGTCTGTTTTTAAATCATTTGCGTTTCCATACTGCAATTTTCATGAAGTTGAGCACATTCTTTTTAACAGGTGCAATTTCACTTTTGAGGAATGTATGATTACATACAAAACATTTTTACATTGTTTTGAGCTTTTATACAAGGAAAAATGACAAACGTTTTAGCAAACTTACATTTTATTACTATAAAAACAACTGTTTCGCATGGTATAAATACTGTTACTCTTTTTACCACAATGTTAGTTTTACTATTCATTTATTTAGTTTTTTTTATAGTATCCCAATGCCATACGAGGCATTAAGAAGCAAAGGGGAGTGAGTGGACTTTTTCTAGTTTAGAGTAAAACGCGTGAAAAGTTCAAACCCTCGGTTGGCTGTTATAAAAAAACGTTTCTGAACCCTACTATATAGCAGCACCTACTAGGGCTACTAGTATCCATCTCTTGCAGTGAAACAGATGAAATTTTCTTTTACCACCTGTACCAGTTGCCTCCAAATTTAAAATTATGACACTTACACCCCTTAGCTTTTAGTTGCTTTATACAGAGGAGTGAAAATTATTAGAATAATTGTGAAATTCAAAGAAAAGTATTGTTATATCAAAGAAATAACACTTTATTTTAAAAATATTGATACGTTTAATATTGAGGGGTTATCCTCTCATGTTTTATTAAAGATTCGATCCGTCTTGGCATTCCTTTTAGAGGTTTTTAGCAATTAATTCGTTTTTCTCGTCATGGTATCAAATTCAAATGAGTCCTTTTCTCAGACAATTCTTGTTTTGAAATTTCCATTTCTTTAATTTTTTTCTTTACAATAATTCAAATATTCGCTATTGGGCTTATATCCGGACTGTTTCTATGCTGTGGAAGTTTTTTTATATTTTGTTTTCTTTCAAAATTTGGTCACAGGTCAGACTTCAAGACACAGAACTCCATCTTGCATGAATATGAAGTCTCCATCTGGAAACCTAACTTTCAACTGTATAACCTTTGTTCAAGCACTTTTTCGTGCTGATATTGGGTCCTCATGCCTTCTAAAATGCTTAAACATCAGAACCATGAGCGGAAATTACGCTCCAGTCTATAACTTGGGTGCAGGGTGTTTAACCGTTTGTGTGATGCGACTTGGGAAAATACTTTACTGGTACTTCTCCCGACATACTGATACTTTGTTTTGATATTTTAAGCATTGATTTATCAGAAAACTATACCTAAGAGGTGAAAAGTACCTTAATTCATGTAATTTGTTGGGGGAAATATTCTAAAAAAAAGTTTTAGCCACTTTTATAAACAGTTCTGAATCCTCAGCCAGTATGCAATAAATTTAATTTTAAGAAAAAGACTAAACGACTTGAGTTTAAATGAATAATTTAAAAAAAATAATATTTCTCACCCTGCTCAAATTACTTTCAAAGTTTATGCACAATTTTTGCCGAAGTAAGTCTCTTTGCCGTAGGAAATGTGATTTTAGCCCTCTTTACAAAGACAACGAGCATCAAGTTCAGCTGAGATGACCTTTCTACGAATAGAAGAATCACATACATTTACTCCATAAGCTTATGTAGAGATTTTTAGTTCATGTCAGATTTTTTTCGGTTAGTTTTGGCAATAGAAATCAATTTCCTTTTCTCTCTCTGTTTTTGCAATAAATTTACTTTTCTACTGCGTTACCGTACTATGGAATTTCTATATTTACATTTGAATCTTTTTATTCTATTCACAGACGCTTGCAAGATTTTTGTTTTTAGTGAACTTTTTTTTTTTGTATATAGTGAATTTCTTAGACGAGATTCTTTACAGCAGCTAGTTTTCTTGGGAAAATATCACTTGCTTAAATCCTGATCACGCAACAACTTTAACAAAAGAAAAAAAAGCTCCCGTTTTTAAACTAATTAAAGCTGCAAAAAGAATTGCTTTAAGAATAAAATAATACTGATTCCAACCCAAGGAAATAATATAAAATACTAGCACAGTAAGCAGACAGTTTTGAAATGTAGTTGGAATTCAATTGTTATTCAAACACATCTTTATGCAATGCGAGCAATTTCATTACTTTAGATCAAATGTTTTTCAATTTTATAAATGCCAAAATTTAACAAAGAAATGTCCACAAAACTACTCTAAAAGAATGAAAAAATGATTAGAATAACAAAGAAAAAAAAACCCTTCAAGAATTATTACAAGTAATACTAAATTATTCAAGAAAAACTGAAAAAATCACAATTATTCTAATAATTTTCACACCTCTGTATGCAAATGAATTCTTCTAACTTCTTTCTTGTATTTGGAATTAATCTGATTGGAATAGGCAGATTCTGCAATTTCCGAGTGTGTAGGAATGGTTAACATTGAAAATCTAAATAAAACAATTAATACCACATCCAGAATACATATTTTAAAAGGAAATTTTCATTATTTTCCGTAATACCCGAATTTCAGAGAAATATCCTCTTAATGAGGTAGGATACCATTTTTTCCACCAATTTTGAAATGTTTCGATAATAAATGCGACAAAGTTTCTTACCGAGCTGCCTATTCCGAGAGTGAAAAGCATTACAAAAAAGAGCACTGACCACAGTTGCGGTACAAAATGGATGTTTGCCAGTGCTTGAGGATAAATAACGAAGGCAAGTCCGAGACCTGAAAGAACAGAACATTTGTAATCAACAAATGTAACTTAACGGATGTGCGAATAACAATTTAATGTCTCCACATAGTTGAATGGGAGTGTGACAAAGGGGACCCTCAGATTCCAACAAGAAGAAAGAAATAATTTCGTTAAAAATGTACTTTTGTATTTGAAAAGTGCGTCAATGATTTTATGAAAGTATTTTCGTTCAAAAAACTATCAGTTCGGTGCAGTAAAAGAAAGGGAAAAAACGTAAAAAAGGTATTTTTATTTATTTATTTCTATTGCCATTATTTTTCAGTTTCAGAGTGGTTGGATAAAATTGCTTTACTTTATGCATTTTATTTCATATTTAATAAAAGAAAATATATTTTCAATAACATCGATGCTCACGCTACAGCAAACTTATGGTTTTTTTTTCAAGGAAGAATGGTGGGGGGGGGGGGGGGGTTGCTGGCGAAAGGTGTCAGTTAGCCTCCAGAGAGAGGCGATAGGCACAAAAAGGTTTAGAACCACTGGTCTAAATCGACCACGATAAGAGTTTGGGCAATTTTACTAGTGCTGGCATAGGAAACCTATAGCTCAAAGGGGGTGTCGACTCTTAATAATTTGAAAAATCAGATTATTTAGTGAAGGAAAGTGAAGGAAAAAGTTTTGTGATGACTACAAAACATACCAAATTCGACATGTAACATTTGAATCCGAATTTCTGTATTTGAGGTTAAGTGTGTGAAACCAATAACTCTACTAGCCACAGATTAATTTTAAACTTACCTTCATGGTCAACCACCGAAGCGATGTCTTGGTTTCTTTCATAAGCAAGCGTTCCTAAGACGGCAAAAATGACGCATCCCGCCAAGAGGTTTGTGAATGTGTCTAAGACGCTGATGATGATGGCATCTCTGCAAATATGATTAAGAAAGCATTGAAAATTTCATATTTGAAAAAGACTACTAATAAATTGTGATTAATGAAAAGAATTCGAATAGTGAAACCTCAGGCTGAAAGCTTGAAAGCTAATAGGTAGCTTGTTGTGGAGAAAAGTTAACTAAATGTTTAATACCCACGAATTAAATAAATTGAGAATACAGTATTTGCATGTTATTTACTGGTTTGTAATGAGGGTGTTTCCTTTAGTCAAAGGTACTACTTTTAGTAACTAAAATTGACAGAATAACCAAAGAAAAAAGACATGTAGCCAATTAAAAACTTTAGTTTTGCCAACAGATATTTTTCATTTAATTTTTTTAACTGTTCAATTTTGGGGAAAAAAGTTGTGGTATTTATGATGTCACAAGTGATGTACTTTGATGCACTGAATGTTTACGCTTTGCTGTCAACTGCTTGGCCAGTACATGAGAATAAAAAAGCAAATAAAATATTGCGCTCTCGCTTGCTATTAACCGCTTTGCCAGTATATGTGAATAAAGAAGCGACTTAAATATTGCGCTTTGCGCTAATGGCATGTGCAGAAGAGGAAAAAAAAAATGAAATTGAATTTGAGCACCGGTTAAAATAGTTGTTGAAATAGATTAAACCATGTCAAATTGTTTAAAAATGATTAAATCCAATGTTTTTAGGCATGCTCTTTCAGAAAAAATACTTTTAAAATTTCAGAAACAATCCAATTATTTGTGACGGTATGCCAAGTACGATTATCTTTCATTCGTAAGTAAAACCTTAAGAAATGATTTAATGGTCATTGTACTTGAAATTTCATGAATCATTTATAAGTTCCAACTGGATATTGCATGTACTAAATAAGAGAAGTTGGTGAGAAAAAGTGAATTTCATCGTTTAGCGCTCCTGGTATTAGCGAGAGTATTAGCGACACAGTTTGAAAAATATTATTGGAGAAAAGTGGTAGTTTTTACGTATACTATTTTTTGCCTGTTTTTTGTTTTTATTTTCTGAAATATAGGCAAAAGGTTTATGAGACGCTTTACTACCGTGGATAGGTAAACGGCAGTATCTACAGAAATGAGTTTTGAGGATATTTCTAGAAATGTGTTCTGGATTCAATACTAACAATAGGGAAATGTTGGAATTATGCGGGTTTTTTTTTCGCGCTCTTTTTACAGCAGGAGGCTTGTACAATTAATCAAACTTACAATAGATAACAAAAATGAAAAATTTACAGTTGCTGCCCTGTACCTGCCCTCGGCAGCTTGCAGGTTAAAATTTTCAGTCTTTAGTAACAGAACATATTTCAAGCTTGAAAAATTTTCTTCTGAATTGGAAAATTTTAATGATGTGGTGCCTCTTTGGATAAGATCGTTCATGAGACAGCACGTGTCAGTTGTGTAAACCAGCTTTGTACCATAGTTGTAGCAAGAAAGAGCATTAAATTCAGATTTTAAGTGAATAAATTACTTGTTTTTTGAGCAATCACGATTGCTTATTGTTCTCACTTGACTGTTTTGAATTCCTATGATTTTATTTCCCCCCTGCCTCCCTCTGCAGCACCACCGTCGACCGGCCGCCTCACGATGCTGCTCCTCTAGCGAAAACCGTCTCCAAGTTGCGTCACTTACTTGCCTACACTTACACATACACCTACACACACACACACCTACAAACACATGCACACACACGCATACATACAGACACCTACACATACACACACAAACATATACACTTAAACACATACACACACCTATACAACTACCCACACATACACATACACCCCCCACACACAGACACACATGCCTACTCACACATACACATACCACACACACAAACAACATACTCCCCTCCCACACAAACACACGCCTACATACACACACACACTCGTGATTGCGAAAAACATAATTTGAATTCAAAATGTTAAAATTCCAATTATTATTTTTTTCTTCTTCAAATTTTAGAGATGTTCCTTTACCGATGAACGTTATTTGTGTTTAAACGCATTTTGCTTTACGCAACGAAGTTACCAACTCACCTATAGACGTTGTTCCTAAACTTGTTATAACTTGATATCATAACAATATTCCCGTATCCAATCGCAAGAGAGAAAAAGGATTGCTCACAAGCTTTGTACCACACCTGTTGGGAAAATTAATAAAACTGATGTTAGTTATCGAATTAATATTCAGAAATTAATTTTAAGGTATGAGAAAATTGGCTTTTTTAAAATCTGTTTTCAAATATGTCATCATAGTATATGCTCAGGATCCGGCTATGACTTTCGTATACACTAGACACAAACATGGGCGTAGCCAGGATTTCCGTTAGGGAGGGACGAGTATTGACGTCACAAGGTGGTGGATTTTAGTTGTTCCGGAAATTGCTTACAGTTAAAGTCCTCCCCCCCCCTCCAAAAAAAAAAAAAGCATTTTATGCTATTTTCGGTCAGGTGAGTCCAGAAAAAGCAGTTATGTGGCTGTCCTCCAAAATTTTTTTCCGAAATTGAGGCCCTTAAATGCAGTTTTAAGTTATTTTTGGGGCTTTAGGAAGTAGCGGGTGTGTGGGGGGGGGGGAGGTCAGAGGTTCTCTTCTAACTCGGAGCAGTTGCCTCCTCCCCCTCTGATTACGCCCATGCGCACGGACGTTTTTTCCTGCCTCCTTCTCGTGTGTATAGTAAAACATCAAGACATACTCGTACTTTGAACTTCTTTACTTCTAGTACTTTAACTTCTAGTTAAAAAAAAATTTTACAGTGTGCTATACGTTAACAAACAAAAGTAATTTTTTAAAATTACTATTAACTAATATTGAAAAAAAAAATGCAACCTTAATTTCTAACAGTTTCTTGAGGTCTGGCTTGAAGAAGTAGACGATTCCTTCCCATGACCCTTTCTCCTTGAGAGATATACCCAGCAAGGCACCGAGGACCAAATACGGGAATACTGCTGTGAAATATGACATCTGCAAGGAAAAATTAAATATTTTAATCCCAATTTAATGTTTAAAAATATTAAATAATACACAAGGACAATTTTGAATGGGAGAATGAAGACTGCTAAGTTGAGGTAGGGCAGGGGGGGGGGGTAGGTGAATCATGGATAAAGCTGGATTTATCTATAAGCTAAGCAAGCTACAGTTTGGGGTCCCCTATCTCCTTGAAAACTGCATTATTCATTCCCAAAAAAAAAAAAAAAAAGAAAAGAAAGAAAGAAAGAAAAGTATTTGAAAAGAAAAAACAATTTTCAAATGCTTAAAAACCTTGAAAATTTAGGAAATTTAGTTACAAGCTTTTAACTTTAAAATTACTAACAAAATCGAGTGCGTAGGGAGACGGGAGGGGGATTAAAATGTGCCAAATTCAGCTCCTTGCTACATCCTGCATCAAAAATGCGCAAATTATGGTAACTCACGTTTCTGTAACATATTATTTGAGATACATTTTTGAGACTCACATGTTTCATGTCTTTATGAAAATTAAATTCCAAAGTTAGTGTTTTGGAAGTTTTTTTTGTTGTTGCTTGCTTTTGTCTTACTTCTACTGCATATTGTCAATCTGTTTAGCACAAGAAAAAATAGTACACTACCTCTCTTTCTATATATATATATTTTTTTACTTTCTGCACTACGGTAAACTCCCGATTATCGGCGGTTGGATTATCCGCGGGTCTTTTTATTATTTTTTATGAGCCAATGATTGTGTTATCGTTCGTTTTTACCTTTTACGTACATTTTTTACATTCAATATATTTTTACATTGTATACGTAGTATCGCTTTTTACCTATTATTCGGATTATCCGCGGATTTCGCTTATCCACAGTTACCGTCCACCCTATTCCGCGGAAAATATGGAGTTTTCTGTACTTGTAATGGGGAAAAAAAAGTTGTAATACGTAATCTATAGTATTTTGTTTTTTTTATTTAAAACCGGTGTTTCTTACCAAGTTAGAACTGTTCGGTAAAACTATACAATTAAGAATTAAAATATTACAGACTGGAAAGTTCAGATAAAGTGTTTAAAAAATTTAATTGTTTTAGAGTCCTAAAAAATAATTAAATAACGTTTTTGAGGCAACTTGAAAAGTGCTTCCATTTTTTTTTCTTATCAAGTGCATACAGTATAAATTGTTTGAATGGCTATGAGGTCACTCTTTCGTTACTTATTTTCTAAACCTCTAAACCATTTCTTCTTTTTTATTCATTACACATCCAGAATAGGTAATTCTCCACTAATAGACACGAGAAAATGTATTAAAATAGTTCTTTAGTATTCAGTATTACGTAAGAAGCACTTCACAGACAAATTTTGAAACATTTGCATTACTTTTTCTCCTTGAAAATGCAAATGATAATTATAAATAAATAAGATCAGTTATTTGTATTTTCATAGTAAATGAATACAAATATTTCGAAATTTTTTCTGCGAAGTGTCCTTTACGCCAGTGCTTCTCAACCTTTTTTACTTTGCGGCACACTTAAGAAATTTCTAGATCGACGGGGCGCACTGAACTTAATTTCGAAGTGGTAATATAGAAATGTTTTTATCATTCACTGGTAAAAAGACGGGGGGGGGGGGGGGGGGGCCTTTTTTGATATGAATAAAACAATTATAACAAACCTTTAAATTTATTTAGAAAGCAGAAATGTTGCGAATGCGTTGAGGTTGATAATAAACAACAAAACTATAGCTATTAACAGAAAATTATCCTTCATATGTTTCAAAGCATTTCTGTCAAACATGTCATAAAAGTGCACACTGCAATTACACGATTTATCAAATAATATTTCAAGAAAGAAGCAAACAAGAAATTAAAACCAAGCTTCTAAGTTCCATTTGACACTAATTTTGCAAAGACGTTTAATGTTCGGCTCTATGCTGGAAAGAGCTACACGTTCTTGATCCAGGCTCTTTAGAGATGATCTCTTACTGTTTTTTATAAGTGCGAGGGCTGAGAGGCTGAGTTCGCAAAGATATGTAGTTGAAAACGGCAGCAGCACATCAATAGCAAGACAGAAGATAGTGGGATACTCATTTTTAACAAGTAACCAAAATTCGTCCAGAGGCACTTCACTTAACTTATGTATAAGAGTACGGTCGCTCTTGAGGTCCATAAATTATTCTCGCGCCTCAAAGAAAGGTCTTAAACTGATGCATCCGCAGATGAAGAGAATGAATCACGAATTCAATCATACTGTTCTATGTTACTATTTTTGAAATAGCGCTTAAACGTGTCCGGAAGTATGACTAAATTTTCTGCCACCATATGCAGCAGCTTTTCTTCCATGCCATTTTCTTCACATGCCATGTTGACGGTCCGTTTGAACATGTCCAATGAGCCACGATCTACTTCTTCTCTCCACAGCTGGATTTTTGATTTGAACCCGTTTGGCTTGTCCATACATGTAACACAAATTCTCTCCTTGTCCTTGCATTTTCCGATTTAATTCGTTAAGGTTTTCAAAAATGTCAGCCATGTACGTTAGTTTTGCCAGCCAATATTTGTCTTGCAACAAATTGGCGTACTGCATTTCGTTTTTTAAAATCAAAACGTACCTCGTCTCTCAATTCAAAAATTCTTGATAGTACCTCACCACATGAAAGCTAGCGAATCTCAGTATGAAGAAGCAGGGGGTGGTGATCTGCCCCCATTTCTTCACAAAGTACGGAGAAAAGGCGAGAATTACGCGGCCTCGATTTTATAAAATTCACGACTTCAGCTCATCTGGTAAGTTCTGCCATGAGAGCTTCACGATGGAGGAAACAGTGTATGGTGTTAATTTCTATTTTACTAAGTCTCAGAATCGAGCTTTGAGAAACTACAATAAAAGGAAATTAGTATCGGAACTGGAAAAGAGGAAAACAAAAGCTAAAGCTGGGGCTAAAATTCCTGGGGGAGGGGACGATACTCACGTTTGCGAAAGATTTAGAAAAATATCTGTATAATTGGTTGATTTCCTGGAAATTAAAATCCGTTTTCAAAAACTGAAATTAATAGGATCACAAGAAGTTTAAAAGAGGTGGGGCAGCAAATCCCGCCTTTCCGAACTTATTGATGGGTATGTCTTATTGCACATATCGACAGGGTGAATTGAGAAGTTACAGAACGATAAAAACGCTATTCGGTCGTAACTTTAAAATAAAATACGTCAAGCGCTGTTTCTTTTTATTTAACTACGAAAATACTGCGGCACACCGGATTCCTTGTTGCGGCGCACCGGTGTGCCGCGGCACACCGGTTGCGAAGCCCTGCTTTACGCAAAACTGAATACTGTGTAATGACCGTAGAGGCTTTAAGAGTCATTTTTTTCTAGCTGAACACTTTTGATAGTTGATTTCTACAATTTTCGTAAAAATTTCAGGATGTGTTAGTGGTACTATGATAAGAAAAAAAGTGAAGTTTCTTTAAAAAAAAAAAAATGATTTGTTTGTCTTTAAATAGGGGTCAAAGTTCAAGGTCGTGAAAAAAAAGAACCAAATATATGATTGCTTTGCTTCAAAAGCAATGAGTGAACCAAGCCAATTCTTTTAAATGTAGATACTACTTAATGCTAGGTACATGCTGGCATAAATATTTGGTGGCTCACTCATGGCTTTGAAGGCAAAGATCAATTGAAACTACTACTTTTTCTTTTACTTTTTCGCCTTGTTTAGGCCCGGATATCTGCTAAAGCCGTGAGTAACACTAGGAAATAAGTATATGATTAACTACTCATCACAGTATACTACTAAGAAAAATATGAAATAGTTTTCGTTTCTCTTGGCTTTAGTAGTTAAACGGCCTCAAAGTCAATGTTTTTTTTTAAATGGCCAAGTTTAGAGATCAATAACTTTGTTCGCGACGGGTCAACAACTTTGGGATACAGCTGCAGTTATAGACCGAGTGGTTATAGTGTCAGGTCCAGGTTAGAAATCCATGGCAACTAATCAACTTTTTAACTACGCTGCCTCAAAATTGATAATTTGAAACAAAAAGAATCAAAGTTTTAGGTCAATTACTCTAAAACGACTGAGTCAATAACTTTAAGCACGAGCTGTAATTATGCCCTATGTGGTGTAGTTTTAGATTCATATTAAAAAACCATGAGACCTAATCATCTTACTTAATTAAACGATCTCAAAAATGTTGATTTCAGTATAAAATCGTTTTTTTCCCGAGTTTATATGCGTGCTACTCAAAATCTTATGAGCTCAAACTCACATAAATATTAGAACGAATAAACAGCCAAACGTACTTTATGCTCCGAAAATTTCATGCTTCCAATGTAGTAAAATTTTCTGTAACCTTGACCACAACATGGCAATTCTTCTCACAAAGCTGATCGGCCATTTGGAGCACTATGTTTTGGATATCCTACATTCTCAGGATTCGGATCTCGGAAGCTGAAAATTAGCATCAGGTTAGTTTCAAAGACATCTCTACACCTCAATAAAATTTCATCCCATTCGGGGACAATCGAGTGGGGACAGTTAGAAAAAATTAAGTCAGTTGACGTGGAATCACGTTGATATAACATTGTGACAACTCACATGCATCATTTGTTATTTTTGACTTAATAATGATCATAAATCAATGCTATATTTTAGGAAGAGTTCATAATTGCAGTAGAATTTTCATATACGGTCAGTTGACGTGGAATCATTCTGATATAAACATTATGCGCATTTCACCTGCATCTTTTGTTACTGTCAAACAAACCTGTGCTTTTTTTTTTTTTTTGAAGTTATATTTATATTTTTACTTTTGAGACTTATTTAATAAATTTGTTAATTTATAAAAGTAGATTACTAAATAATGTATATGCAAATTTTACTGTAATTATGAATTCAATCTCTTACCCAATTGCAATCCTCTTCCTAAACTATAGCATTGATTCATGATCATTATTAAGTCAAAAATAACAAAAGGTGCATGGAATTGTCACAATGTTATATCAGAGTGATTCCACGTCAAACTGACATAAATTTTTCAAATTGTCCCCGCTCGATCATCCCCGAATGGGATGAAATTTTATAGAAGTGTAGAGATGTCTTTGAAGCTATCTATGCAAATTTTCAGCTTCCGAGATCTGAATCCTGGGGATCCAGGATCTCCAAAATATAGAACTCCAAAATGGCAGATCATCTTTGTGAGAAGAATTGCTATGTTGTGGTCAAGGTTGCGGAAAATTTTATGACGTTAGAAGCATGAAATTTTGCTTAAGTACATTTGGTTGTTGGTTCGTTCTAGCTTTTATGTGAGTTTAAGCTCATAAGATTTTGAGTAGCACGCATATAAACTCGTGAAAAAACGCTCTTTTATACTGAAATCATCATTTTTGAGACCGTTCAATTAAGTAAGATGATTAAATCTCACGGTTTTCTGATATGAGTCTAAAACTACACTACGTAGAGAATAAGTACAGCTCTTCCTCAAAGTTATTGACTCAGGCGTTTTAGAGTAATTAAATTAAAACTTTGATCCTTTTTGTTTCAAATTATCTACTTTGAAATCGCGTAATTAAAAAAGCTAATTAGTTGTCATGGGTTTCTAACCTGCACCTTAAACTACACTATTTGGACTATAACTGCAGTTGTGTCCCAAAGTTGTTGACCTGTCGCGAACGAAGTTATTGACCTTTAAACTTGGTCATTAAAAAAAAAAATCATCGACTTTGAGACCGTTTAGCTACTAAAGCCAAAAGAAACGAAAACTATTTTATATTTTTCTTAGAACTATACTGTGGTGAGTAGTTAATCATATACTTATTTCCGAGGGTTACTCATGGCTTTAGCAGATATCCGGGCCCAAACAAGGCAAAAAAAGTTTTAAAAGTTGCATTTTCAATTGACCTTTGCCCTCAAAGCCATGAGTGAGTCACCAAAATATTTTACTACAATGTACCTAGTATCAAATAGTATCTACATCTAAAGGAATTGGCGTTTTTCACTCATTACTTTTGAAGCAAAACAATCATATATATAGCTCTTTTTTCTCACGACCTTAAACCTTGACCTCCACTCGAGGGGCAACAAGTCAAAAATAGAGAGGAAAGAAGTTTGACTTTTTCTTATCACAATACTAGTAAAATATATACAGGAAAATTAAAGGTGTCAACTATCAGGCCCCCATTTACTTTGTCCATTTAAAAAAAAAATGATTCTTAAAATCTAAAAGCTTTTATTATCAGTTAGTTTAAAAAGTATAATTATACTCTGGATAAGCTAATATGGAAAATATCGACATATTTTTGCATTAGTTTCTCCGTGGTAATTCTGAATTGATTTTGTTTCGACATACACTTTTCTAGCATATTTTATCTTTTATGTGCTGTTTTGTTTTCATGCTACAGTGAAACCTCCGAACAGCGGACAATCAAGGGACTAGAAGTTTTGTCCGTTATTGGGAGGTGTCCGCTATTAAGAGGAACTACTTAATTTACCTTTTTCAAAATGGGCTGTTGTTTCCATTGTAGAACACAATCGAAATAATTGCAAAAGGTTTACTACATTTTACGTCAAGAGTAATTAATCTGTTTTTTCTTAATAAAGGTATACTGACTTTTATCTTATTTTGTTATCTGTTTTTATCTTAACTTTTGAATAGTTATTGTGTACAAAATTCATTAAAATCTTAAGAAAAACGTACGTTAATTGTTAGACTGACATCAGTTTTCACTTATCTGCTTCAATACTCTCAAAACTAGCCGTAACAAAATTGACTTTTTTTTTTCTTTTTCATTTTTTGCTGCTCGCAAAAAGTACCATGTCTTTTAGTTCTTTTTTTTCTTCTGCCCCCAACTTTTAAGCCCCAATCGCTGCTTCTGCCCATTACCACCCTTTTAATTCCAAGAAACAGTGATAAGGAAATGACGGGGGGGGGGATATCAGTTGTAGAGGTTGAAAAGCTTTGTAAGGCAAGCAGTTACTAAGATATTCTGTGAAAAGAAAAAAAAACCGAAAGTGCTACGATCGCAAGGGAAATTTTTTGTGAAATAACTGTCCGTTATTCAGAGTGAATTACATGGAATGGCCTATATTGAGGGACTGGGACTTGCAAAAATGTCCGTTAATTAGAGGTGTCCGTTATTCGGGAGTGTCCGTTAAGGGAGGTTTCACTGTACTATTGGAAGTGCCGTTTTAAGTTATAAGCAGTTTTAAGTACGCCCACATCAAGACATGACTACAGTACATTAGTATATTTACCTTTCCCAAAGAATCCGTTCCTTGAACAACAGAAAGGTAAACTAGTGCCCAAGTCACTAAAAGACTGAGGCAGAGTTTCCAGCTGATGTGTGTAAAAGTGTCTGGGTTTTCAGGGTCCAATTCAAGAACGTCATTTCTGTGGAAATAAGAATAAAACTATTAGATTGAAAATTCTTTTTGGATCTCGAATATGTACAGACGGACTGCTGCTGGTTCCTTTGACCATGATACAAAAATATTTTACATTGTTTATTGATTTGAGCTTAACAATATGACGTCAGTTAAAACAAAAATGCTGAGTGTTATCCCATTCTAATTCCATCTGGAAAAGGATTATCGGAAATTAATAATTCACTCAGGTAAATAATACAATTACTTCGAGTGATGATCTCATTACAGTTATGATTGATTTGCAGGAAATGATACAGAAACTTTTCGCAAATTGATTTTGAGGTTTTTATAAGCATTTTTTTTTAAAACTAAAATCGTAGGACGTAGGAAATGCATATCAATAGGGAAAATTTGTTTCAAGAAAGCAGAAAACATTAGATCATAATCTAAGTATATACAGAAACGAGGTTTACCCGTATGAAATCTATTGCTACTTTCATGCAATGCCATCCGAATCTGAGTTATGCTCAAAATTTCAAGTCTCATCATCATCGGGAGATAGGTTTAAAATCAATCACAAGATTCTACTCGAGGAGTCATACAGAAAATCAAGTTGAGAAAAATGTGGTGCAATATGAAAAATAGTGATTTTTAAACTTTAATTACTCCGGCCCCTGATAACCCCGGAGGATCAATTTTGGTGCATCCTCAATAGTTCTGAAAATATTTACAGGCGTACTTCGTATAACACTGTACTTGTACAACACGGTTTCGATATTACACGGTACCACATTTGCGATTATTATAACTCGATTTCGATATTACACGGTGCGAAACTTGAATTTAGTACATCATGGTTTCGATATAACATGAAAGTTATATTTAAAAAAGATGGAAACATTTTTTTTTTGTTTAATACATTCTGTTAATGTTTGATAATAACTGTAACTAGTTTTTACTTAGTTCATACGAAACTTGGTTTCGTTATTAGACGGTACACATTCCTTGATTCACATTGTTTCCAAGTCTCGTATAACACGGTTTCGATACAACACGATACATATTGACATGATTTTTACTATGTACATGATTAATTAGTGTTAAAAATAAGTCAAATAGTTATTTTTAAAAAGTCTCGTTTAACACGGTTTTGATGCTACATGGAACGAATTAACCGTGTTATAGGAGAGACGTCTGTACATAAAAATCATCACCACAGACCCCCCACCCCGGGGGCACTAAAAGCACTATTGGTGCATAAGGAATGTGTGTGTGAAATTTCAGCTCGACACGTTTTTTCGTTAGTGCTGTGGCCCTAAAGAAAGCGAAATTTCTGAAAAATAGCGATTTTCTAACTTTTATCAACCCTCCCCTGATTGTCTCAGGGATTGAATTTTGGTATATGTCATCAGGAGTCACTGGAGATTGGATATACAAAAGATCTTCAACGGGGGTTCTTACGGGTCTGATACAGGGGATTGAAAAACCCAACGTGTTCTGTCGTGTAAACAGTCCCTGGTCGCGGCTTTTTTTCTTTTCTTTTTTCTTGGCAGCGGATGTATGGTTTTCTTGGATGCTCCAACGTCCCTTGATATCCAATTTAAAAGTTCCACAGCAATAACATATCTCCTAATTTAAAAATTACGACCAACTTTGGTCCAGCATAAGAACTTGAAAAAATCCGTCAGAGAGATTTGAAAAAGAAAAGAAAAGCTGAAAACAAACCTCTAAACAGTAAAAACACAATAAAAACCTGGAATTCTCAACAACAGATAAAGAGAGCGATTACAGACTCAATTCATCAGGGCTCAGTTGCATGACTTTTATTATGAAAGTTGAAAAGGAACTGAAAGTTGTGGCAGGTTTAGAAAAGGTTTACCCAGTTGCATCTACTTCTTACAAATTTTGTTAAATTTGTTGAAAAGATGACGGAATTTTGTTATTGTAAAATGGAATGGGCTCCGGTTTTCAGAGATATCTGTTGATGTGAGAGAAGAAGCTAATGTTGAGAGTATGGAACGCAACAGCAAGTTTTGAAAATGGCCGACAATTTAGGATCTTTTGTTTTACGAATGGTATACCGCTAATAAAATTATCCAACCTGTAAAACTAATGAAAAGATGACTGTTCTCTGTCGGCAATTTTCGAGACAATAACTTAGGTATGCACGCACATTTAAAAAAAATAATTTTTCTGAAAGCAAACATATGTGACTCAAACTTCTTTTCAAATGCATTTTTCTTTTAAATAAATAGTTTTTCGTATGAACACACGTCTTTCTTTGACTCTAGATAGTTCTACTATGATTCTAAATAGGGAAAACTACTTTGGGCCAAAGTAACCCAAATGCAAGAATAACATTGGCCCAAATAAAAAACTAGTATAAAGGGTAAAAATAATTGGAAATAAAATGAATTATGATTCAAAAATTAAATTAAGATAACTCTAGATGCGTGAAAAAAGTTTCTGTGGCATGGAAATATGAATAATTACAAAATTATTGAGAAAAGCTCCAAAATGTGGGCCAAAGTAACCTGTGTTTACGATATATTCAATAAGTTTCATTTTATTAAAAATGCATGACCGTATGTTCTAGTCCCAGATATTTAAGTTTTAAAACATTTTGTCGTGCACTAGAAAGTAATTTATTTTAAGTCATAATGCATCAAATTAAACGACAACAATTGGAGTTAAAATTAAGACTCTAACAAATATTGGATTGTAGCTTACCTCCAGTAATATTCTGCAACCGTCAGGTTAGGCTCCTGTAAAGCAAAATAGCTCCATTAAAAATTTAAAAAATAGATATGCTTGGAGATATAGCTGATTTTTTTTCAAGGCTTGACACTTTTTAGAGGATTAAAATTCATTTTAGAGGAGTGAAATATTCGAAAACAGTGAAGACAAATAATAGTATATAGATAAAGACAGAAGAGTGATCAATTCCATAAAAACTCCAAGTTTTAAGAGATGAAATGAATAATAGCAGGGAAAGAGAGATAAGTACTTGTTCGACTTGTAACGTTTAGAATGTTTAATATTTTTGTATTTTAAAAAAAGTAACAAAACACTTAAATATTTTCGTAATTCCAATGGCAATCAGAGTAATAGCTTTTAATATTTTTCTGGTCCTGCCTTTTGTCCAACTGCCAAATTTAACGTGACCTTTCAGTTCATTAATGTTCCTCACTCTTCGTATACAAATGTCTTCATCACATGTATTTTATATTCCTTCTTGCACAAAAGAAAAAAAAATCTCATTACTTTTTACGAAAAAAAAAAATCCCCTTGTGAAATGTTGTCCATATAATGAAAATCAGGTCTTAAAAAAAACTCCATTAAGATGCCCCAAGGGAGCTGATTCATCAGGCATTTTGTTTCTCACATTTAGTGGCTAAGTGTTAGCTATTATGAACTTTTTTTCCAATCGTGCCGCTAATTTAGAATAGATATTTTTAAGTAAAGTAGTTTTATAAAGAGTTTTAGCAAGCAATACCTGTAGTTATGCGAAATTTTCAAGCGTACCGTAACTAGGCGTATATGTATTAAGCAAAAAAATTAGTCTGATATTTATAAAACTAATAAGTTTTGGATCTTTTGCCCCACTTTGGTTTTTATCAATAATTATGCTATTGAAGGTAAAATTATTCAGCATATCACGAAATTGATTTCTGAGTGGTCTAAAGCCTTGAATTCCTAGGAGCAAATCGCCGTTCTTTGACGTCGCTCCTCGCCGTAACGCTGAAATCAAAGTCAAATGGATTCCGGCGTGACCATTCACAACGTCGATCTAGCTCGGGCGCGCATGCGCAGAAGAATCAAGTTTTCGCCTCGGCGAGGAGCGACGCCGACGCTAGGCGTTTTCGCTCCTAGGAAACCAAGGCTTTACAGATAGAACAACAAATGCAGTTTTTTACAGTTAAAACGGTAAGAGCTTTAAACTTACAGCTCTTCAAATGCTAAAAAACGGCAATCTTCCGTTGGAAATCAAATGTCAAATCTGTTTCATCCTGTGCCTATGCTTTCTATTTATCTAAGCAGGTGCCTTTGAAAAACACAGAATATTTTAAAACTTTATAATGTTTACGATGTATGAGCAGTACTAGAGACTGAATTTCGGGGAATAGTTCTCAGCCGACTCTGGCTTAAAGATAAACTAAACAGTCAACGTAACTGCAAGTTGAAGACAAATTCATCTGAATCACACACATAATCTTACTACAAAGGGAGCATTTCATTTTTTGAGAGCATTTGAATTGTATATTTTCTCAAGATATAAATACATTATTTCCATATAGAACGATTTTAAAAATATTTTGTTTTGAATATGAAACCTTTTTCGAAGATAGGAGTTCGACTCCTCGGTCAAATACCTCAAAATGTAGCGTAAGAAATACATAACCTTAATAACTAGGAGAGAAAATGTTAGTAAAAATAAAATTTCCATCCTAAAAATGCATGAATGTTATCAGTTTAGAAATGATATTCGTGTGACTTTAAAAAAACTGAATTTCTTAAAGCAGCTGACATTGCCTTAAGTTTTTTCGTTTTAGAAAAGATTGTATCGTAGGAAGGAAAACGTGTCATGACAAATTGTTGCACCGTTTCATTGATGATTAGAAGTACTGATAATGATTTGTTTTTCTTTTCTTTACCAAAGTTTCCGCTACATAAACAGACAATAAGTAGTGCTCTGCTTGCAGAGGGCTTATCTTAGTAATGATTCGAAATTAGTCTGGCTGATTCCGATTACAATGAAACTACAAACTTGATAGGGAAAGTTGCATGTGATAAAGGGTGAAGCATTGTTTTCAGAGAAAGGATATAGTATGCACTGAAAAAGTTCAAAAAGAAATCCTTTAAAATAATTAACCCGAGAAAAAGTCAAGACACTTTTTTTTTTAATTCAGGATGATTTGGAATTAAATAAAGACAACATAAATTTATTTTGTTGGAAATATTTTTTCAAATATTAAAAAGTTTGATTGGGTGCCTCAATTCTTTCAATGATAAGGTGTTACAAAAGCTGTTTGACGAGCACAAAAAATCAGGTGATAGAAACAGTTTCTCTACAAATTAGTTTAATTTACATCTTCAAAAGACATAGTTGCACGAGTAGAATCGTCCTTTCCATGAATAATTTAATATCAAGTGTCCACTTTTTCGTATTTTAGAGAAAAGCGCTTTTCATGTTACTCACTTGGCAAGAAAACACGTTGTGAAACAATTATATGTAAAGTTTTAGGTTAGTTATGCGTAAAGTGCACATTCAATGTTATAAAATTGAATTTAGTAGCATGCAATTAGTAACATTGTGACTTTTTTTCATTTTTTTTAACTCTGTTTTTCTTAAGAAATCCCCCGCTGAAGTTTATCGGTAATTAGTGTCCTATTGATGCACAACAATGTTCGATCGAATACCATATCACTTTCGCATAATTTAGAAGTGCTTTTCCAGTGGAAGTTGTAGAGCTATCTCCCAGCTGCCCAAATTTGCACCAGATAATTCATCATTTCGGATAGTTACAGAAGACTAATGGAAGTCTTCGATTCAGAACCAACGCAAAATAAATGAATAATTTAATAAATGTATTTGTGGATATGTAGCTCCGATGCATATTCCTTATGTGCCAGTTACGATGTAGTAATTTACATATAGAATAAATTTTTCGGCAACTATGGCAACTATTCTGAAAATAATATACGCCGTGACTTATTAACTTTGCGCCTTTTCTTTGTAGAGCTTTATATTATAAATTTTGGCAACGACAGCGAAAGTATAAGAACAATCATTATAATTACTCACGGAAAAGTTTGGATAGTTGCATTCTGTCCAGGGCAAACATTCTCTCATTGAATGAAACATGTAATATATACTTAGAGCCATCAAGTAGTTATAAAATACAACCACAAAAGAAACAGACAGAACTTGCGCATATCCAATTCCTGAAAAAAAAAAAAAAGATAATTAAGTGTCCGCGTAAAAATTGGATGAGCTGATTAAATCCTTGCCGTAATTTACAGCTTCATTGGAATTTCAATGAATCCCTTATTTCAGCACGAGGCGTTTCATTAACAGTATTAATTTTCCAAATTTTCACCCTTTTCATCCATGGTCTTGTAGAGGTCATGGGACTTTTCACACAGCTGAGAAAAAAAAGTGCGAATTAACTTTTGGATTTACCCTACGTACTCGAATATCATCTGCAAAATATTTTAATGCTAAAAAAAGACACATTTTAAGTCACGAAACATGCATTTTAATCTTTACTAATAATAAAGTTCAAAGTCTCTCTGTCAGGATGTCTGGATGTCTAGATGTCTGGATCTCTGTGACGTGCATAGCGCTTAGACCATTCGGCCGATTTTCATGAAATTTGGCACAAAGTTAGTTTGCAGCATGGGGGTGTGCACCTTGAAGCGATTTTTCGAAAATTCAATTTTGTTCTTTTTCTATTTCAATTTTAAGAACATTTTCCGGAGCAAAATTATCATAAGATGGACGAGTAAATTACGAAATTATCATGAAGTGGAATGGGAGAGCGAATGAACATAGCCAATTGGCAAGAAATTCATCATTCATTATTTGTAAATATACAGGCGAACCAAATGACCTTTTAATTTTGACTACGGGCAAAGCCGTGCGAGTACCACTAGTATTAAATGAATTGAAGAACATAAAAAGTACCTTTGAAAGCTGGGACAACTTTCCATAACTTTATAGGGCCTTGACTAGAGAATTGGCCTAGAATAAGCTCAAGGTAATACAAAGGTCTTCCAATGATGAATAAAAGCAGCAGGTAGGGAATCAAGAAGGCACCTGCAGAAGAAAATTTCATTTATTTATCAAAAAATACTTAACTGATGAAATATAGTACTAAGTGCTACTAACTAAAATGCTTCGTTAAATAACAGAACAATTCCATTTTAGATAGTGAAATAAAGCGCATTAACACAATGTTTTTATTTGATGAAAAGTTTTGAGTGATGAGAAAAATCTTTAAGTGCAGTTATTTTACTTAGGGCGAAAAAATGTACAAAACTTTACGGGGAAAAAACCTTTTGGCCAATTAGTGGGCTTTTTGGACTGCTTTTCCGTAAAAGTTCTTAAAGGGAAGAAAAAAGCATGACGGAAGGTTAAATGTTATTAAGAAGTGACTCAACTGTTCCTGCACCACTAAATTATCTTAGCAACAAATAGAAGTAATTGTGGCCAAAAAACATAAGAAATACTAGCGTATGCGATTTTTTTTTCTTTGGTCATGATATGCATCAATTGGAGAGGCAGATTGTGTTTTCAAAACACTGTTATTTTAAATGCGACAAACTTTCCAAAAAGAAGACCAATCCTTTTTTAGACGAAAACGAGCTGATGTGTGCATCACATGACTTCCTTTTAATCCAAAGTACTGTCATTTTCCCATTATTGGCAATTTTAATGTGATTCAATAGTTAACACTCTGAATATCACCAACAGTGGCCAAATTGAAAACAGATTGGAAAAAAAAAATGCCAAATTTGTCTTCAAGTTGGCGATCAAAAGACTGGCGATAAATCGCCAAGTGTCCGCCAAATTGTAACACTACTTGAGTTTACATCAAAATTAACAATGATTTCCCCCCAAAAAGGGGCAAAAGACCCCTTTAGAAACACCCGAATGCAACCAAAAAGGGAGGTGCACAACTGGACCCACTAGAAGTCTACATACCAAATTTCAACTTTCTAGGACATACCGTTCTTGAGCTATGCGACATACATACGCAAATCCGCACATTCGCACATACATACGTACATACAGACGTCACGAGAAAACTTGTTGTAATTATCTCGGGAATCGTCCAAATGGATATTTCGCGCGTCTATACATTTTCAGGCACTTATCCACGTGTGGTCGAGTCGAAAAAATTACCCAACATTCATTTGGGGTGAGCAAAATGGAAATTAAGGTCGGTTTTTGAGTGAAAATTTTTTCGCGAATACAATACTTCCTTTTCTGTGAAAGGAAGTAAAAAGCATAAAAAAACTGTCTGCAAGACATTTATCATGTTTCTAGAAATTGGAGAGAAAAAGGTTTAGAAGAGAGAAACAACGTTGTGGATGCATTACAACTTACTAAAAAAAGATTGATTTACCTCCTCCATTGTTGTAAGCTACGTTTGGAAACCTCCAGACATTTCCAAGTCCAACCGACATGGAGATACAAAGAAGAAGACTCTGTATGGATCGAGCCCATACGCCCCTTTCCGGCACATTTTTATCTGTGAGTGAGGCTGGTTGCGGCCTAGGACCAGCAGGTCTCACCTGGAAATAAAAGAACAATTTCGATGTATGAATGTGGAAAAAACATACCTTCCCCAAAAAATAATTCGAATAAGCAAAATTGAGGTGCTAAGTTTTTTAGCATTTCCTGAGATCAATTAAAATTTTAGCAGAACAATTTGAATATTTCATTTCTACAAATGATTTTATTGGCGCCATCCATTAATTAGCTAGCTAACTAGCGCCGAACAACGCTTGCTACACTAACAACGCGGTTTTGTTTTTGCACTTTGTAATCTCTTATGGTTTAACAGTATTGGATAATACTACATACAATTATTGTTAAATAGCAGTTTTCTTTGCGAATACGTATATTAAAGGACTAAATGTTGTGTAATTTTTAGTATTACTAACTACTTTAATCAATGGTGTTATATTTTGTTACCAGATTTTTCGCAGACAGGTGACCATGTATTCCTTTTTAAAAGGACGCATTAAATGCACCTTAGCAAAAAGGCAAAAAAAAAAAGCAGTTATTGCCCCTTACCTGCCAAATAGAGTTAAATTGCCTTAAATTAGCCACGTCTTTAAATTTTGTCAGCAGCTCTCTCACGCCAAAATATCTTTATGGGAAATAAATAAATTTTAAGGAGAACAACTTATGCCTACAACCATTGCAGCTGAATTATAATGACAAAGCGACATTCAAACAACACACGTGTTTAATGGGCTGTATCTCGGGCCAGGAATGTTTCAGGGAAAAGTAAAATATGCCTGTAACATACTTCTTTCCAAATTTCAAAGCATATTAAATTCTAAAACCTCTTAGACTATGAAGGCAGAGCCATTCCACGTCAATTTAGTCCCCACCCCCCACCTGAATTGACGGGGACTATACCAAGGATATTTCTTATGCGTCCTCTTGTGCAAGAAGACAAGCAGGAAAAGAAGAAACGCAACTGAGGAAAATCGTTATTGAAAAATCGGGAAAGAGGCACTTTCTTCCAATTAGATAGACAACTGCTTTGCCACCAGGATAAATTCTCCAGTTTTTTCCGTATTTTATGATCATCCTTTGAAAATAGCAAAGAATATACACTACTGGCCATTAAAATTGCTACACCAAGAAGGAGTTGTCAGAATAAACCAAAATTTTGCACAGGTGATGGCAACACTGACACTAAAAAACGATTACAAAATGAAAGCCAAATTATCATTTATTACTGGAAAAATCCCACATGAATGAAGGTTTAAGTACCCCGTTGCGCCACCTCTAGTTTGAATGTAAGAGTCGTTTCAGTCGAGCATTGAGGCACAGCAGTTTCATACGATGTCCTACGTCTTCTCATGCCACAGTTGCTGTAAACACGCCACTAATTCGATCAAACTTACAGGCTCTCCAATTTACAGTCTAAGTGATCCCAGATATGCTCGATTTGTGACAAATCAGTGCATTGTGCAGACCAGAGAAAGTGATAATGTGGAAGAGGAAGTCCCTTGACACCCTAATGTGTGTGACCGAGCATTGTCATGTTAAAAAATTGCTCCTGGGAGCCCCGTCGTGAATGCCAACACATGAGTATGAGTTTGATCGAATGAGTGGCACGTTTACAGCAACTGTGGTACGAGATGACGTAGAATATCATAGGAGGCTGCTATGCCACTATGCTCGATTGTATCGCTTCGTACATCGTACATTCACGCTAGAGGTGGCTTAACGGGGTACTTAAAACTCCATTTATTTGAGATTTTTCCAACAATAAATGATCAATTTGCTTTAATTTTTTAATCACTTTCTAATGTCAATTTTGCTATCACGTGTGAAAAATCTAGATTCATTCTGGAAAATTTTTCTTGGTGTAGCAATTTTAATGGCCAGTAGTGTAGTTCAGAAATAAATATCTTTGCCGAGAAGTAACAGGAAAAAAAAAAAAAAAACACCGTTTTGTAGCGCAAATATACAGTAATCTGTATATTTGTGCTACAAAATGTTGGTTATTTCCTGTTAGAGAATATAGTTGTCTGAAATTTCTAAATAAAAAAGCCTGATTTCATTTCTTAATGAAAGTGCGACTTTCTGAAGAAAGGAATCTCAAGAAGCTTACTATTTTCTACTATCTTTTAAGTTTTTAAAAGTTATATAGAAACCTCTGACAAATAAGCAAATGCATTTCGAAAGGCTCAAGTAGCTACCTTTTGTCTCTTAAATGGCTTGTAATAACACACTTTTGCGATTCAACGTGAATGAATGCGACCTTTTTTAAGAGCGGAATTTTGATTCAACGCAACATTAGCTAAGCTTTGAAAATAATGCTTTTATATTTGAAATAATGCCTTATGAATAGAAACTTTGTAAAAACTAAAAATGTCGCGAATGTCCTTACAACACTTTTCCATTTATGTTTTAAAGATAGATCGAAGAATTTTAAATTTTTGCATAAAATATAGCAAAATAGCACTTTTTTTTTTGTAAACCTAAAGTATGGAAACTATCTAATGTTTAAAGTGATTCTAAAACTAAATTTTGAATAAAAAGTTTTGAATAAGTTAATATTTTTGAGCCTAACTTTAAAAAAGCATTAATCTCACTAGCATAGCTTCAGATACCTTGATTAAAGTTTTATCACAGACCAGCTTAAAAGTTTTAAATATACTGCAATCATTTAAAATGTTTTTATTTTAAAAAAAAAGTATATATGGTAAACATACCAGTAGTTGCCAGTGCTTATTAAAGTTTCACTAGTGACCACTTCAAGGTTTTGTATTTGGAAAAATAAGATTCCAGGTTTCTTAATGGATTCCAACATGCATCAGGTAGGGTAGACCGGGGCACGTTTACGCATGGGGCACGTTTACTCAGTGCCCTTTTTCCAAAACGAGTAACAACTGGAGACGCAACAGTCGTAACAGATTGATGCTGCTCCCAACAGTTCCATATATTCTCACCAGTTTTTGAGCATCAGTCGAGCTTCGGTTTACCATGCGGATAGGAAAATCTATTTTCTACCAAGTTGAGTAAATTTTGTGTTGAACGTTTTGAGGCTTGATGTGAATAAATAACACTTAGTTAAGAACGAATAAATACATACAATTCACGGTCTATCCTAATACCACCTGCACGTTGGATGCAATTTTGGAACCATTGGGAGACCTGAAATTTTATTTTTTCGAATATAAATCTTGAAGTGATCACTATTGAAGATCTGGACACTAATGGTGTGTTGACCTTATATTCTCAAACGACTTAACATCACCGTATACTATAGTATTCAAAAGGTTTTACTAATAGAGGTTTCTAGTAATATCCCGTGGCAAAATACTCTTTCCCCTAAGCTAGTGGTTTTCAACCTTTTTTCTGAGGACCACTTGCACATGCAATCGAAATAAAATTTTCGCAACAATTATAAGAGGTGAAATGAGATGAAGCCAAAAGTTTTTTCTAATAAATTTTATTGCAACTATAAAAATGACATAGATTATTATTAATTAGTTGTTAACGGGCCACATGAAAATTTTTCTCGAAACACTAGTCGTCCGTGAACCATAGGTTCAGAACCACTGTCCTAAACTACCACAAAGTTCTGAGAGGTTTCTCTCTGCGTTGGATTATCTAATGTCAGAAAACATCTGATAATCGTTCTCTTTCTTTTCGTTTTAGAAACTTAATCTCTAAACTAAAAAAATAGCACCACATTACACTTGTACAATTTTAAAACAGAGATATTTAAGAAAAAACTTTATTTTATATTCTACTAATACTTTCGAAGAGTGTCGTCATTCCTTTAGGTTTAACTAACTAAACTTTCTACTGGGAGATATTTCCGTGATTAAGATTACCACTTATTCAGAAACGTCTCCGTCTGGACCAGAAGTGGAGATTCCCACCTAGTGTTCCGTCGGAAACTTAAACGCTTCCAGTTTCCCGAAAGGAAATAGAAAAATAAACCATAGAGTAGGTTATAAAGTTCGTATATAAAAAAAAGAAAGCTTATATGTAGCAAAAATTTTGCAAATGTAACAAACTCCATACTTTCCTTTCGTGTAAGGAAGGTTTCGCTGTGATATAAATACAGATAGTATATAGGAATGATATAAAGGCTTCAGAGAGATCAAGGTTTTGAGCAGCAATAAGCAATTAAGATGTTTATTGTGGTTACTTGAACAGGAGATGACGGGATGACGTTTTTAAAGGCTTTCGCTTTTGTGATTGGTAGATAGCGTATCACGTGATCCAGTGTTCGCTGTGTGATTCGTAGAAAGCAATCTATTACTCTATGGTGATTCAGTCTTACATCCTGACATAGTACTCACATTTAGTATGAATTATGATTCTTTAATTGGTATCTAATTAAGGAATTGCTTATATGTATTCAAATTATGTATGACATTTCATCTTTTTCAAGCTGAATTTTCAAATAGTAGAGTAATTCTTTCATTGACGACTGAAAAGGATCTTCGCCACTTCTTCTTTTTCACATTTTCTATAAATCAACTTTTGGAGAGGGCGAGAATTGAAGAGACCATGTTCACAACACACACAAACTAATTTATTTTTCTACTCACTGACACAATATACATGATGGGCAGCCAAGTTGCCCTTTTTCCCGAATAGCGGTCAAAAGATATGCCATAAAGTTTTCCCGCTATTCGGTCGGGAGGTTTTTTCCAGTCAAGCTTTCACGACTGCCCATAGCCATATGAACTCAGGCGCTCTCATGCACCTGTGCAGTAGGCAATCGCGGAAAGCTCCATTACGCAATTTTTGAGCTCCCAGTTATTAATTTTGGGATCCCTGTCAAGTGTTACGCAATGTAACCGCGTAGAACATATAATTTCTTAAAACGACTATTCAATAGAGAACAGGAAACTATTTTTCAACTGAATGCTTCTGGCTTAAAGCCGAGCAACGAAGAAAATCATTTGCACTGAATTTGGTTCAGAGTACCAGAGCAAGAAATTTATCAGATAAACCGATGGCTTCCGTACTATTATGCAATTTTCTGCAAAACAAATCATTATTGCGTCAATTCAAATTTTATCAGTTTTAAGTTAAAAAAAATTTCGATTGAGTTCTACTTCTCGTGTTGCCCGGAGTTAATGTAGCTATCAGTTTTTCCATTGTTATATTTAGAAATGTACCACTTCATTATCAACCGCGTCATGACCGCTCAGTTTAATTCCTTAAAACAAGTGTTGCTCGATGACACTTTAACGTATTTTAGCATTTCACCAAGTGCCAAAACAAAGAACTGTACAGTAGAAATTAAAATATTTTGTAGTTCTTCTTTGGAAAAATTAAAGATTTTTTTTTATCAACAAAAAAGCTCCTCTTATTGTTGTAGAAATTATTTCTGCCGTGATATTCGCAAACAATTAGAACTTATCTGACACTTTTAGCAATTGGGTCAAAAGATCAAAAGATTGCTTTGTTTTACTGTGTGTGTACTTTTGAATAGAATCATCCCCGTTTTCTGAACGACCCAGTCTAACTGGGTCGAGGTCTACTGAGCCAAAGCTTAATTACAAAATATTAAATTCTTCTTCAATTAATAGTTTTCCTAGAGTTTATTTAGTAGTTTAGAGTGTATTTTGAGTTATGAGTTTATGTATTAGTTGTCTGACACTAATTCAGCAATCGGAGTCTGGAAATTTATTGCACAATAGAATTTCAACAAAATTGGTGTTTCAAAATGTTTTATGTAGCACATTTCGAAAAGGGAGCACTGGGTCTAACCATTTGAAGAGTGTAAAATTTTTTGTTGAAGATGAGAAAAATATAATTTACGAATTATTTGTATTCGATAATTTATAAACAAATTATGAACTTATATGAGACATATGTATGATACGGTCGTTAAAGATTTAAACCGTATCCTAATCGTTGATGATTAGAAAAAAAATAATGGAAAAAAATGCAAATACATAAACAATAAATTATGCATTATTAGCAGGAATGCAAATATCCCACACGCTTCCTAAACATGTCATGAGATTTTTCAGTCAAAAAAGACAACTTAAACTTTAAATTCAAATAAGTATCAAAATACGAAGAGTATGCTTTTTAGAATGTCTTAAAGTGATGTAATGGCTTCTTAAGGCATTTTCGTTGCTTAGAAACTTTTTTAAAATAGCATGCAATTGAAAACATACCATTCTAATATACATGTAGAAAACTTGTAAGAAATATGAGAGTAAAAACATTTGACAAAGCATAAGAATAGTTTTTTCCAACTATAACTTTAAAATGTGAAGTTCTGCTTTTTTTCTAACTAATTCTATTGTAATTTTTTTTTTGTTTTCTTTGTACTTATTACAGAATGTATTTAGGTATTTTTCCATAAAACGTTAAAGTATTGGCACATTCGCAATTTTTTTCTTTTTTAATTTTGCAAATTTTGGCTTATATAGAATGTTATTTTTATCATGTCTGCAATAGAGCATTAAGCATTGCATGCGCTAGACATCGATTGACTTAGCACTAAAGTCATCGGCTGATACAATTGCAAACTGGTGCTGATTTGGAGAAGGGACGACATTTTTATTCAGACTAGCGTTGACGTCTTTTACGTAGATGAACGGGTACTTTGCTTCTTTAGAGGGGCAGAGGGAGAGTATTCTTCCTTGCGATATTGAAATGAGATTATGAATGAACAGTTTCTCAATATTGAACAATTATTGGGCAACAGTGCTGTAGTTTATGAATTTTAATAAATCCACCCATTTTAAAATATAACTTAGCTTTTTTTTTATTCACTGATAAAAAAAAACACAATTTTATTTAAGTACACAACTTGTTACCTTTCTCAATTGATTGGTCATTGTACAATTAAACATCGTACGTAAGTAAGAGCGTCGGACAGTGCCTTAGGATCTTTTGACAGTCTGTCATGCACGACTCGTGAAATCTAAAGTTATTTTAAAATATATCTACATCATCCCTTCACATCTGTAATTTATTAATCAGAGTACTTATTATGGTCAAGAACAAAGAGGAATATATGAAAGAAAGTTTGGTTTTTAGGGAAATCTTTTGACAAAATTCATGATAAATGTTGAAAAAAATGCGAATTAAGAGATTATTACAATTGCCAGATGAGAACACTTTTGTTACTGAAAAATAATCACCTTTATGAACCTTTAATGAATAAAAAGGAGGGAACGTTCAGTACCATTTTCTGAGGTATAAAATTTATAGACACGTCTAAAAAGATTTTTAAAAATTGTAAAAAATCAAACTTGAAACAAAAAATAATGGGTTACACAAATATGGTTTTATGTTTTTTTCTTTCGAAAAACCTATCAACTTTCTCCCGGCTTCAAAAGCTATTTTTTCAGTCATGAGTAAGATACTAGGAAGCACGGTTTGAAAATATCATGATATTTCCCACAATAACAAAAAATTCTGATACTTCGATATATATTGGATATTTTGATATGTATAAGGTATTTTGATATACATCCGATTTTTAAATAATATCCATATGATAAACTGATATGCATCGCATATTTTGATATCCATACCATATTTTGATATTTATCGGATATTTTGATTTGTATTGGATATTTTGATATACATCGGATATTTAAATATCCATACGCTATCTTGATATGTATCGGATTAAATATCCGTACGATATTTCAAGTTAACACAAACTAAATTCGTTAAATAGAAACTGCATGCTCAAATTACACTGTTGCTTAGTTTCCTTAGTTAAACTTTATACTTAAAATTAATTTTTCTTTCATTATTAATCATGTATTTTTGATAAACAAATTATGTGTATTAAGAGGTATTTATCTACGAATTTACCATCATTTGTAAATCTGAAAACATAGTGTTTTAAAACTAAAATATAACATTACTAATTTCGGAAATGGCTTTTTTTTTACTATTACAATGCATCTGCTCTGTAAAATTGGTATAGCTATATGTGTTGATAATGTTATAATTATAAAATAAAAAAGTATTATATGGTATTGCGTTTCTTAAAAATCAAATTATAAATCAATATAATAAACTAAATTATAAATAAATTATACTTTATATACTTATTAATTATTTTAATATTTATAATTTTTGATGATAAACGAGTATTTTAAAATTAATAAATTTAATTCGCAGACTGCAACTGCCCAAATTCTAAAAATAAGCATCGAAAATATCAAACATCATGATATTTTCAAAATAAATATCGGACTTGTATCATGATATAATTCACGATGTATATCAACAGATATGTGTTGGTGCGTTAAAGCTAAAAGCTAAAATTGAAGCAACCCTATAAGAAAGGAAAGACAGATGTTGAATTAATTATCCAACGAGTTCAAAAAAAGTTGAAATTACAAACAACAATTATGTCACCCCGAAACGGAACTGCGAATACAGTTGGTGCAAGGAACGAAGATCTAACTTTTCCTTCAAACTATCTTTAAAAAATCTGAAACAAACTTACCTCTGATAGGGGTATCTCATAAGAGTCTGCGCGATAGTCAGTATTAGTGTAGCTGAAAGAACCATTCAACTGTTTTAAATAGTAATCCTGAAAAAAAAGAGAGAAAATTTAAGGCTAAATTCGAGATACATCAGAGAAGACAGATTCTTATTCAGAAGAAGCCCCTGTTTGGTGGTTTACCTTCGATCGCGACCAGTGACCACTCGTGGGTCATTTAAATGGAGGTTCACAAGGCAAGTTTGAAAACTAAGTAGAAAGTACGACTGTACATTAAAAGTTACTTTTTAAGTGTTTTTTAAAACAAATTATAAATTTATTCGTAAATTTTCTAAGCTAACAAATCAGTAACTTTTCCTATGGCTTCAAGTATGTAATTGCTCAATAATTTTAGAAGTGAAAAAATAGTTAGAACTTTAAGTCTGATGTCGCTTCACTCTAACGGCGTTTCTTGTAAATAGCTTTAAATGATTTTTATGAATGAAAATTAAAACAATGAAAGAACAGGCAGTACATGCCTCCTTATACAAGCATATTGACTGAAATAATTTACCATGCATTCATTAAGCTAGTTTTGTGAATAAGCACTCGAGACGAATACGGCAAAACTCAGCCAAGAAACAAGCAATCAAATATGGCAACCTTTCATTTTCACCAGGAATCCGCACGATAACTTAAAAATGAAAATAAATAAATAAATAAGTAGCAATCGAAAGATCATTGTAAAACTTGTTTTTGGACGCATTATTACTTTTGCCCTCGTGTCCCCGTTATCGAAAAATGAAGTTTTAAAGTCTGCGGAAACCTTGTGAAAAGTCGCCAAATTTATCAAGTTTCAGTGAGTAATGGAAGACACCTTTCACACAATTTGCCGATGGATGCAGGTCGTGAAATTACTTGATCAATTTCTCTCCAAGTCTTCAAATTCACACTTTTTTAAAAAATTTCTGCAGACTTTAAGACCTTATATCTCGATAGCGAGAGGACGAGGTCAAGTAGTTTTGGGTCAAAAATATGCCTCAATATGCTCTTTTGATTGTTACACACTTCAACTTGTTTCATATACTTTTCATGAGTTTTCTTGGTCAGAAATACAATAAAAATGTGTGAACAAACTATCTGTAGTTCAGAGCCAGACGAAATAAGTTCAAAAGTTGCTCTTTTCCGTTTATTAGTGCATTGTATGTTGAATCCTATCCCGCAACGAGCCATATGAACGTAATCTTAAACAAAAGAATCCTTTGTAATAACTTATGAGTGCTAAAAAAGTGCGATTGCAAAATTGTAAGTTTCTATCATTAAACTTTTTGGGAAAAGGTTCCTAAAATTTAGCAATTTAACATTACGCGTACACTGGGTACCGGCTTCCTTTGGATAAATAAGGTGTGCATTAAAAAATACAATCCTCATTGTCGTTTGTATGTTTTGCATTATTTTTTTTTTCAGAAATATCTGCGCATTTTAATTTTGAATACGTTTTGCATAATTTGTACCAAAAATCTCACTTTGTTTGGATTATTGCTAAAAATTCTGTGCAATACATTTTGCTGTTTTAAAAACTATTTTCACTCAATTTTGATCCTTCGCTGCGTTACCAATGGAATTCATTCTCTGGAATTAAAAATTATCGACTGCCTTTTTTTTTTCACGTATCAATATAATTTTTATTTTTATTTATTTATTTTATTTTTTTGTTTTTCTCATTAATAGTTTTTGACGATAAACCAAAACTTATTGATGTTCTTTTTCTTTGCTTTTTCATTGGCAATTTCTTTCGGATTGAATTATACTTTAATCTTTACTATTTAACTTTGAACGTTTAGCTACGGTGGTTTGGGATGATTAACCAAAACTTATTGATGTTCTTTTTCTTTGCTTTTTCATTGGCAATTTCTTTCGGATTGAATTATACTTTAATCTTTACTATTTAACTTTGAACGTTTAGCTACGGTGGTTTGGGATGATTTTAAAGAGTACATAAATTAGATGATTTTTTTTTTCGAAAGATGGAGCTTTGAGTGGCAGTTGATGTCATTATAGTAGGACCGAATAGTGGGATAACATTTTAGGGAATATTGCCTGACCGCTATTCTGGAGAAAGGGCAAATTGGCTGCCCATCTTGTAAAAAATGTGTCATTGTGTAGAAATAAAATAGTGTGTTATGAAAAATAGTAATTTCATTGCTCATCAATAATTTATTGATGACTAGTGTGAGCAAGAGAAGTGGGGATATCCATTTCAATATCTGGTGCCGAAACCCGGAGAACCAGGGACTTTTAGATGTGACTAATTTGATGAATGTAAAAATGCAATTCAACTACAGTAAATTTCACAAAAATAACTGAGGGAAATGGAAGATATAACTTGAAGAGCTAATAATTTTCCTGTTAAAATGCATACAAAAATCATACTGTGACAAAAACCTGAGTATATAATAAAACTCTAACTACAATAATGTAACCAATAAAATGTACCTAAATGAAAAGCTAATTACGTTTAACATGTCTGGCTAATTTTGTGCTTTATAACGATTTTGATGGTCCTCTACTTCTCCACCATCCCCATATTTATTTATTTCTTACTCAATATTAGTTTTATTTGTTTTGGAACACGAAAAATACCTCTTATTTAAAATTAAAAAAGGTCCGGAATTTGGAATTGCGAAAGACTGGAAAGTCCTTTTGTCGTCATGCGGGTACACTAGTGGTACCCGCATGGCTTTGCCCGTAGTTGAAAAAGTAAAACGTCATTCGGTTCGCCTGTATATTTACAAATAATGGATGACAAATTTCTCGCCAATTGGCTATGTTCATTTGCTCTCCCATTCCACGTCATGATAATTTCGTAATTTACTCGTCCATCTTATGATAATTGTGTTCTTAAAATTTGAATAGAAAAAGAACTACATCCAATTTTTGAAAAATCGTTTCGAGTTGTACACCCCCATGCTACAAACTAACTTTGGCCAAATTTCGTGAAAATCGGTCGAACGGTCTAGGCGCTATGCGCGTCACAGACATCCTACAGACATCCAGACAGAGAGATTTTCCGCTTTATTATTAGTAAAGAATAAAGATAAAAGATCAAAAGTCAAAACTAAAAAGTAACTCACCTTGCTTGGCATATTGCTATTATGCCCAGCAAAAAACAAGTATTATTCAATTTTATACATTCGAGTTCTTACTTTTTGGTATTTTCATACATACACGATTTTTTAAAACACACACTTAATGTGTTGAAATTTCGTGAGTCACGAAAAATGATCCATCCATTATGAACGAGTTTACGATGTTGACACAGCTTCAAGCTGCGTTAAAACTGTAGCGGTTTGATAATACGGAAAACCGAAGTGATTGCTGAAATGTTTGTAATTTTTCTCGATTTGATAAAACCCCGGTAGCGAAATAACTGAAGAGTTAAGGATTCTTTTTGATAAATAAGGCTTTGTCTACGTTTTATCATCTTTCATTAGTGATAATATTTTTCAGAACAGAGGTATCAGTAATAATTTCTAAAATAAAATGATTCGCTGTTCTTTAGATAAGTTTTAGAAGTGAAACTAGTGACTCGGGTGTCACAGTTTCAATAACTAAGAAAACAATGCAGTTTAGAAAACAATACAGGTTTTTTTTTTTTGTGTAGCCTCGATAAGGTTTTAAGAACCTTTTCTAAAGCTTACAAGTAACCATACCCAAGTATCACACGCCGATTTGACTAAAATTTTGCACATCGATAGAACACTAAAAAATATTGAACACGTATTTTATTTTTTTAATCATCAATTAACAATTTTAACGGGGTGAAATTTACCCCTAAATATAGGATAATTGGGATATTAGTACGCACAATATGTTCTTTTATTTTAAATTTTAATTTAAAAACTTCAAATAATGAATAAGAATTTGAAAAAAAACTCAACAAACTAAAATGGATATGTTTCAGGATTTTTCTTAAAGTACTACTCATATGGGTAAATCATCCCTCGCAGTTTTACCCCGTCGCGAGGCTAGTTGCCTGTGAGAAATCCATGTCATATCATTTACCTTCTTTACCTCATCATTTCCGATTTAAATAAAATATGGCTTTAAAGACACATACAACACAGTAAGTAATCCTGTCAATTTTTAGATTTCTATTTTGAAAATTGTTCAAAATATGGACTTGTTAAAAAATTTAGAATGTGCAAAAGAAAAGAAAAGTGTGTTTAATTTACAAATGACTGTAATTTCTCTCTTAATTACATTAGAATGAAAATTTGAAAACCATTCTAAAACTCAAAATAAGAGCTTCCTATTGATACGTCACATGACCTTCTTACGATAGATTTACGTTTCAAGATCATTCACCGTGTTAGGATAATATTGCGAAGGACAGTTTACCCACATTACTGGTATTTTCAGAAAACTTCCGAAACACATCAATTTTTAGTTTGTTTAGTTTTTCAAATTTTCATTCGTTGTTTGATTTTTCGTGATTAAAACTTAAAGTAAAATAATATATTGTACGTTCTTGTATCCCAATTATCCAATATTTAGGGAAAAATCCCCTCCCCCAAAATAAATAAATAAATAAATTAAAAGTGTTTATTGCCGATGAAAAAAAATACGTGTTCAATATTTTTGAGCGTTCTATCGATGTGCAATTTTTTAAATTCAAATTGCGTGTGACACTGCGGTAGAGTTACTTGTTAGTCTTTTGCTGTCACCATTATTAAAAGTGAAATTATACGTCTTTAGTGAATTTCAACTTGCTGTGGAAGTTATTCTTGCTGAAGTTCGACACTATGAAGCGATTGTGGACTGTTTTCATTGGAACGACATCATATGTTGGTCTTCTCGAAATGGAATTTTATTTATTTAATTTTCAATCAAATGTTCTAAGAAAATCAAAAGGTATTTTTCGATATTTTCCCAATTAACGTTCAAATTCTTTGCCTTTCTTCCTAAAGAATAATTTCCCGACCAAAATTATAATAAGATGGACGAGTAAATTACCAAGTTATCATAATGTGGAACCGTAGCATGGACAAACCAATTGGCGAAAAATTCATCATATATTATTTGTAAATATACAGGCGAACCAAAATACCTTTTAATTTTCTACTATGGGCAAAGTCGTGCGGGTACCACTAGTCTTTTAATAAATTTCTAAAGTGTGAAATATGCTTAACACGTGAGCGCAGAAAATTTCGATCAGGATTTGAATCTAGATTATCCGTGTGCTTGGACGTTCTGATCGGCGTGTTTTCCACATAGAACATTTGTTAACATTCGTTAAAATTTAATATGAATTAATGTATTTTCAGAAAAAAATAGTGAATCGTTTGAACACTTTTTCTTTGTATTACTCACGTCATAGAGTAAAATTTCATAACAGCAAACATTAATACACACTTTCCTCCTTTTTAAACAATCAAAATTAATAACATAATAAGTCAACGTGTTTAAACGTACAAATAAAAAGCATTGACGAGTTAAAAACTCAGCAAACAGCTACTTCGAGGCTATTAAAAACAATCCTCTCTATATTAGTGCATAAAAAATAGATTGGTTCACGAAGTCCGAACTTACGGTCAGATGGACCAAGGAATGGTTCAATTGCTCGCACATGCTGAAACCTGCTCAGAATTGGCAAAACATTTATCGAAGATTTTTTCATGCAAAAATATTTACGCACTGGACTGATACTAAAACACTTCAGCAGTTGAGAAATAAGTAAAAATCTTTGTGCGAGGAAATAACAGGAAATATCCAACGTTTTTTTAGCGCAAATAAACAGACTGCTGAATACCTGTGTTTCGGTGTTTTTAGAAACTCCCTTTTCAGACCCAATTTTCCAGGAAAGAATGAAACTCCTTTTGAGCTTATTCATCACAAAAAAGCCTCCTAACTGATATCACAAAAAATGATCATTTGTATTTACAGTAAAACCTGTAAAAATGACCACCCTTGTAAGTTGACCACCTGTCTAAGTTGACCGCTATTTTCAGGCACAGAATAAAATCTCATCATATAATTCAACCTCTATAAGTTGACCACCTGCTTAAGTTGATCGCTAAAGTAGGGCACCGCAAGTGGTCAGTTTGCACTGTAATATCATTTAAAATAAGTATTGACACTGAAAAGAAGTATTTCGAATAAATATTGTGCATGTGTGTAATATTTCATGGAACTTAAACAAGATTTTCTGAGGAGTGAAAATATTGGGAATCTGTGACCTAATAAGTCATTACATCACACCCGAGGGTTCCCTGTTCCTATCACAGTAGTGAACCTAATAAGTCAGTAAAATTGCTCCATAAAATTCATTTCTGCAAGATTTTTTTTTTTTTTTTTTTTTTGTATGTGAAGAAAGGAATGTTTAAACTAAGTAAGCTCGAAATTCAAGCAAAAGATCGCATAGTAAAATCAAGGTTGTGATGGTTTTTATTGCGCTATAAAGCTGCTTAGTTTCTTAGAGACTAAAATGAAAAACTTTTATAGTGTCGAGTATTATAAAAGTGAGTAATATCATGCCGTAAATTTGAAATAAGAAAACACACACACACACGTTTTATTCCTTTTTAATTAAAATTTCTGTGAAAGTCTTTACAATAGCACGACAGGGAAAGCTTGAGTTAATGTTTTATTTGGCTATTTAATGGCACATTTAATACTCGTAAAATTAATGAAATTCTTTCAAACTGAAATCAACGTGATATTTTCCTATTTAAAGTTAAAACTCTCTTCGTTTTTTTTTTTTTTTTTTTTTTTTTTTTTTTTTTTTTGCGTTTACGAGCGTAGTTAGCCATCATGACTAAATGTTTTAATTAACGCTAGAAGTAAACTTGGTTATACTTGAAATTATTTTGGTAATTATTGAAAGGTGAGGTTTAATTTCTATTAAACTATCAGTTTAGATTTTAATATATGAACGTGGTAAAAATTATTACATCGTTAAATTACATTTGTGCAATCTAATTAGGCGTTTATTGTTAAAAGTTTTTTTAAATAATTTAAAATTAATTTTGAGAATGTTTTACAGTAGAAATATTATTTCAGAAAGTGGCTCTGATTACAAGACGCATGACCGTAGAAGAGTTGATTTTTTAATTCTTAAGAAATGGGAGTAATTCTCGTATAGGCACAAGGTCAATAATTATTATCGCACAACAATTATTGATAATGCAAGCTAGTTTCCTCCCCATCATTTCAGCAAATGGAAAGTTCATAAGGGCGACTCTGATACCTTGATTCTTGGCGTTGACATTGGCCTTTTTCTGGAGAGTTCAGTAAAAAGAGGAAGCGTTATTGGCGCTGATTTGCGTAAGAATGCCGTCGTAAAACTGCTACGATAGTAACCCAATTCAACTCGGTGCCAAATACAGTTTCTTAATAACCCGAAATGAGCTAACCATTGCCAAGGTCACGGAGCAACTTATAAGAGCCACACTGTAATCCATTGTCCAGCAGGATTTCTGCTTTTAAAGCCAAACTATACAATGTTTTGAGAGCTAATCAATCAAGTTTGTTTTTAAAGTGACAAATACTGGGTCCCTTAGCAAAATGCTTGGTGTTAACACTGTAACTGATGTTTCCTTTTTTTTTTAAATATCTTGTAATTGCTACCAGAGCAAATGCCGACAACGCAATTTCTTCATGGTGGACCAGAAAGCTGAAGAATAGTTATTACAATTTCTGTGTTTGACTGTTCGGATACCGAAATCCACTTTTCAATGTCTGATTTATTTTCTATCTTTCAACCATCACAAATTTTTACTCCGATCAGTTGAAAAGACTTTATATTTTAGTCTGCTCGTGATAATTCATATACAAGACAAAATTGTTGCTTATTCATAGCAATAACAATCCTCTTTAATTATTTAAGCAATTGTATCATAATTTTGGAAACTTTTCTTTTCCCGAAAATCTTTTCTCAAGAGCAATTTTTCTCCATAAGTAGGGGAGGCTGGGGCTGGAGGGGACAAATTCAGGTTTTCTTTTATTTTCTATAAAACTTTCACAATTGAAATTATTGTTTCTAAAACAGTTTATAAAGCATTTCATTGTCTATTATAAGAATATAGTAACAAAGATGTAACACCAATAATTTGTTCAGTACAATGAATTACAGTAGGGTAATCCGCTGTCCCTTTCTGCCCCATCATCGGGGTTGAAAGGGACATATGATGGGGATGAAAGGGACACAACAAATAACAGTACTTAATGTTGCAGCACAATTTTATTTGTGTGAAAATACTTTCCCAAACAACAGCATATTCAATGTCATATAAAAGAACAAATATGAAAATTATTTAATGAACAAATTTCTAATTTCTAATGAACAAATATGAAAATTATTTAACACTAAATGAACTAATATCGATTGGAAATTGAAATAGTGCATTCATCCTTGCTGTACCACCCAATTTCAAAGGCGGCGGCAACTTTGAAACAACATCATTCACATCTACGATGCTAGTGTCTTCATTGTCAGGAAAACCAAATTTCCAACATGTATGACTTTTCCTAAGGAAAGTTACTTTCAGTTCGTCTGTGTCGGGATTATCAACAACGTTTCCTACATAATGATGCACACAGGATTTTCCTAAAAATTTCACTAATACAAAGTCATTTGTCTGGATATTTGTTTTGTTCACAATAAATTCATCATAACCACTTGTTGAATCCAATGCTTGAAAGCTGTCGTCATCATCACTGTCACTAGATCAGATTGTGAGAAGCTTCCGTTTTATTCGTTTCGGACGGTCTTTCTGAATATTGTAAGAAGCACATTTACTTTTGCCTTTACTAGCAACTTTTGCTAAACGTTCTTGTTCCACTCTTTTTTTTTTTCAGGTGTGTCGGTCAAAATTCGGGACGAACCCTTTTTTCGACCTCTACATGCCTTTCTTGGTGCAGCCTTAGGATAAGGTCGGATCACTTCTATAGAGAGATGCTTTGTATCATTAGAAGACGGGACTGGCACTGCTAAATCCAATAATGGTTTCTCGACTTCTTTTGATGTACCAGGTTGCGATACATCATTTTGGCTGGGAGAAGTTTCTGGGACTATTATTGGGTTTGGTCTGTCTGTAACGTAGGCACTCAAAAAATCCTCCTCAGTAAAGATTTCTTTATTAAAAGGATAAATGCCACTTTTATGAAAACCGGACTGAATGTTCGATCTTGTGAAGGCCAAAGAAAATGCAATACCTGCAAGTTCGGCCACATTATAAATGGTTATGGTTTTGCTAGGGTTTGTTATCATCCAGTTATTGGCAGCAGCATTGTATCTACCTTTAAATGGGCCAAAGACAGAAACATCGAGTGGCTGCATTCGGTGGCTACAATGAGGAGTAAATGTCAAAATTACTATGCCATTTTCCTTGGAAAACTTTATGATTTCGACACTTATATGTGTTTCACTATTGTCTATTAGTAACAATATTGGATTATCTAGGGTACAGAAAGAATATTTGGCAAGGTGTTTAAGAGCTGCAAGAAAGTTATCACATGTCATCCATCCAGTCTTATACGCCAATCCAAGGCTCTGTGGAGGTGCACCATGAAGCATAAATTCCTCGTAATTGGTTCTTGGAAAAATAAATACAGGTGGCAAAGTATTTCCTATGGCATTTACAATACATAACATAGTAACGAGTTGACCCCTATTCGCCTGATGTTATTTGTGAAACCTGCTTTTGACCACGTTTTGCAATAACTTTGGGTGGTTTATGTACAGTTGTAATCCCGGTTTCGTCAGCATTATAAATCCTGTTTGCTGTAAATTTGTAGCGATTCATTACTTTTTCAAGTTTCTCATAGAATATTCTGACATTTGAAGCATTGAAACTTGTTGCTCGGGACAGACTAGTTGGCTCAGGAGTACGGAGAGAGAGATCCCCACTTCGTTTCTTAAATCCCTTCAGCCAGTCATAGCCAGCTTGCTTTGTGCTTTTCCAAACATCCGGAATCAGTGGCGATTCTATAAGCAAAGCATATTCATAAGCAAGTGTCCTGGTTTGCACAGCAGTTAATCCATGACTAATTTTTGCAGCTTTAACTAAATAAGAAGCTAATTCAGTTTCTTGTTCAGAAGTAAACACTCTTCTATTGCCAATGTTTGGCTTGTGAGTAAATTCTTTAACTTATCCCATCTCTTTATACATTTTGATTTTTCGTGCTAAATATGATTTAGCAATCCCATATTGTTTAGAAACTGATCTAACTGATTGTCCATGAACTAGAACTTCATTTACAGCTGCTTCCATCTCAGATCCAGTCTTTCTGACTCTATCTGTCTTCCTTTTGTAGTTACGTACCATATTTGCAACTGAAAAAAAAAAGTTGTAAAATTTGTATGCCTTAATTTGATTTTATTAAATTAATAAAATATACCTGCAGTTTAAAGTTTTTTAAATTATACATTAACAAAGCATTTTTCATAATTTATTATTTAAATTTTAATGCAATATATTAATTATTGAAATAATTAAAAAAAAAGAAAATTTTAAACATAAGCATAATTTTCCTGGGGCTGAAAGGGACATGCCCCTTTCAGCCCCGATGATAGTGTCCCTTTCAGCCCTAGATTCATACATTACATACATCACATGGCTGCTAAGCCTAACTTTCTGTCCTGTGAAAATCGCTTATCACAGATTTTTAGGTATTTAATGTACTTTTAATTAACACACACAGATTATTTCTATAACTAAATGCACTTTAGTTCTGAAACAAAATATAAATAGAAGTATAACTTACTTTTTGATGATGAAAATTAACTTCAGTATTTGCAGATAAAAATAATTGTTATGTTGACAAATTGACTTGGTCTACCAACTATAAACATCTGGCTCCCTCTGTTGGCAGTAAATGAAAACTTTTATTTACATCAGGTTTTAGGAAATATATAATGTCCCTTTCAGCCCCTGTCCCTTTCAGCCCCACTTTCCCCTACTTGTGCGAGCGCATTCAACCGAACTTTGAGTAATATGAATGACAAAACTTCTCAGAGACTCTTTCAATTATTAATTCAATTATTAACTCGAAAACAACATCTAATATAATAAACCCTAAAGCTAAATGTCAAAATGGAAATACAGTGAATAAATACAAATGATAAAAAAGGTTACAAGCGAATGAAAAATTTTCCCCCTTTCTTAAGTTTCTTCTGTTTTTAGTTTTTGTTAACTTTGTTTGCATCAATTACCATTTTAAATGCATAAAAATTTTAGGTTTCCAAGTTGTAAATTTAGCACTGATTGCGAATGTGTGACAAGTACAATATGAGTTTCACTAATACTTTGCAAGCAAAAATTAGTTATGAAACTAGGGGTTCCGACCCCTGCTTTGCTCGCCAACCCCCCGAATATCAGAAGAAATTCTGGAACATAACAAAGCAATGGTGTAAATTGAATTATTTATTACATACGGTAGCCATGAAGATTTTAATCCTTTAAATGCTAATTTCAACTGTTTTAACTGAAATTTAAGTTTCGAATAGATGTTATCTTGCGCAAAAACTAAACTATTCGATTGATGTACAAATTTCAGTCGTAAGATACATGTTTTTGTTTGTTGCTCCACTAATCAAGAGAATGTCTGCAAAATCCAAATAAAAAAAAATACAAAAGAACGAAACCAACTACTAAAATGAATAAAAAATACACTGCTGTGAAGACGCACATCTTCACGTGTCTAACTTTTTTTGAGCCAAATTACGAGATTGTAATGAAGAAAAAGAAATGTGAGCACAAATAGTCCAAAAAAGAAAAGTGTTCCGTAAATTAGGTAAAAATGTCTAAAATTGTAAGAACAAATCTAAAGAAAAAGCATTAAAGAACTGGGAAAAAAAAACGAGCTGATGTGTGCATCACATGACTTCCTTTTACTCCTATTTAAAGATAATAGTGCCTCGGAGTGAGCAAAAAAACACTTTAAATACTTTCGTTCCAAGTCTGCTGCGAACCGAAGCAAAGAAAACGTTTTATACGCAGATAAATTTTCCTAATATTGGCAGTTTTAATGTGATTCAATGGTTAACTCTCTAAATATGGCCAAATTGAAACCAGATTAAAAAAAACCCGTCAAATTCGTCGCCAAGTTGGTGACAAAAACTTGGCGACCAAAAGCTTGGCGATATGTTGCCAAGTGTTTGCCAAATTATAGCACCGCTTGAGTTTACATTGAAATTAACAATATTTTACACCCAAAAAGGTGTAAAAGACCCCCTTTGGAATATCCGAATGCAACCATAGAGAAGGTGCACAACTAGACCCCACTTGTGTCCTATGTACCAAATTTTAACTTTCTAGGACATACCGTTCTTGAGTTATGCGAGATATATACGTATATACACACATACGCACATACATACGTACATACGGACGTCACGAGAAAACTCGTTGTAATTAACTCGGGGATCGTCAAAATGGATTCTTTAGGTGTCTATACGTTCTTAGTCATGTATCCATGTGTGGTCGGGTTAAAAAAAAAAATCAATATTCATTCGGGGACGAGCAAAATGAAAATTAAGGCCGATTTTTGAGTGAATTTTTTTCTCGAATACAATACTTCCTTTTATGTAAAAGGTAGTAAAAAAGAAAAAGAAAAAAAGATTGATGCAAAAAAAATCACAAGTCAAATCAGAGGAAAACACAACTCTTCCGCCTTCAAAAACGCAAAAAAACCCTAACAATGAAAATAAAAACCGTGGAGATAAAACCAAATACCCAAAGTGTTCTCCAAATACCAAAAATATTGCTCATGTTTTGATTCTTTTAAAAATTTCTTTTAACTTTAGTCACAGACGCTCTAGTTAACTTAAAAAGTCTGAAAAAAACTTCATTTTATGTTTCCCTCTCAATAATAAAGTTTGCATGCAACATTTTGGGAATGGATTACTTTCAATAAAAGAGATCCCACCAAAAACATTCTGTAAAAAACTAGCCAAGTCTCGATGGAGCTGCTTGTTTATCTCTAAAAAGTAATGAAATCTAGACAAAGTCATGACAAGTCTAAGGTTCCTTACTGCGATTTCTTTATTATTATAGTTAATGTTGTGTGACTTGGCCGTTAAACATTCTTTATACGTTAGTGGGTACAAGTCAATTTTGTTTACACGTTTTCCAAGTGGCAATTTTCCATCGTCAATGGGTAGCGGTTCAGGCGACAGATTGGTGCAATGGTATCATGGGGCACCTAGTTTTGTACCCTTGTGTACCCTTTAACGGCCAAGTCACACAACATTAACTATAATAATAAAGAAATCGCAGTAAGGAACCTTAGACTTGTCATGACTTTGTCTAGATTTCATTACTTTTTAGAGATAAACAAGCAGCTCCATCGAGACTTGGCTAGTTTTTTACAGAATGTTTTTGGTGGGATTTCACTTCTTTTTGTAGAAACATTTAATTTGTGTAATATTCGAGTAGACTAAAGTTAGGCTAGATTAAATTAGAAGATGTGTCCCACTACGCTGGACTTTTGCAATGACAGTCGATTTTTTTATGTACCAATAGTAGAAGGGGGCATTACCATATCTCTAATACAGCTGAGCCCAGCTGAGGGTTCTTCATTAGATACTTCAAACTTTCGATTTTTGACGTCAAATGAAGTGGCCCACCAAGTTGAATATTTTTTGTAAAGGCGGTATGTCGATCTCTAATAGTTTGGTTGGACTCTTGTGTTTTCTAATCAGGGTCACTCCAGATATTCGATTAGCCTAGTTTTTATAATTTTCCCTTTATGTGGCCATTAAACCCTAACTCTGTACCAAATTTCACCTCTCTGAGTTTATGGGAAGTACTAGTTCTATTTTGATGATCATGAGTGAGTGAGTGTCATAAAGGCGAAACTTTGCTTTCGCTTAACTTCGGAACTAAATGACCTACAGACTTGAAATTTCGGATTTTAAGTATGTGATTATAGCTTACTGAATGACGAAAATTTCTGCGTCCTAGTCTCATCGGAAGGTTCTCAAATAGGAGCCTGAAAATGCGGCGAAATGGTTCCAGTAAAGGATGGTACGGCAGTGTTTGCTTCGCGCTCGACTTGGCGGGGGCACTGCCGTGCCCCCAGATTATTTTGTTTAAAAAAAAAACAAATATTTTTCGCCTAAAAAAAGTAATTTCAAGATTGTTCCTAGTTTATCTCAACATCTGCAACTCGTTTCAAACAAAATTTTAAAGTTTTAATTTTATTGATATGAGTGGTACCTATTTTAACTATAGAAAATACAACCTTGAATCAGGCTTTATTGCTTAAAGTTGCATTCTCAGGTCAGGTTCAGCACTAAATCTATTTCAATATTTATTCTTTGTTGACGTATAAGTTGAGAACATAAATTTAGTTGCAAATGATCAAAGTGTCAATAAGAAATTTCGAATGAATTAAAAGCATTCATTTTTAATTTTCACCGGAATTTCACAGAATGACTTCATTTTAAATTTCCAGTGCAAGGAATAATCAAGTGGCATTTCATTGTTAAAAAATTACATTTTAGAGCTGACTTAGTTAAAGGACTTACTTCGACAATAAATGGCTTTTTTAAAATTATTATTGGTATTTTCTCAACCGTTCATTCGGAAAATACTTTTTAAGCACTTCATTCAAACCTATTTTTTAAGTGACTTTGAACGTTTTGAAAAAAAAAAATGTTTCGTAGAGCCCTTGAGTAATCTATCTATATGGACCCTATGGTTCCGAAGAGTACAATTTAAGAAACGCTGATCTAAATGAATCTAGCAGGAAAGAAGTGAAAATAGCGTTGGGATACTGATGCACGCGTATTACAATGTCACGAGCCTTATTATTTTATTGCATTCTCTAAGTTGAAATTGAGGAGGAACAAAAAGAGTTTCCGTGGGAAGAACAAAAAGAAAGTAAAATTATTTCATTTCTTCCGGCAACATAAAAGCAAAATGATATGCTGAAAACTTTGTTGTGAAAAAAGAATCAATTTTTGTACTGAGATTATAGATTGAATATAGTTAGATTAAAAAACTTATCGCCGTGAGTTCGTTGTTTTTACAAAACTGTATCTAAATAAATAAGTCGCAAAAGCGCACATCTATAACGAACGAACTAACACCCCTGTAAACTAATAGATGCGTCCATTTCCGCCTACAGGGACAAACCGGATGTTTGCAATTCCATATCATGGGTGGTCACCCTATACAAATTTATTGCTGACACTATCCAATCGAAATCTACTGCGGTGAATGCAAGTAAACAATCTTTTTGATGAAACGAAAGCCATTAGATTTACCGTTTTCGTAAATTTATATTATGAAATAAAATTTACTTTCCCTTTTCGAAGGTAGCTGCACAAAAAACGACGACTGGGAAACAAAGAGGAGCCAATCATGTGCGGAAATAGAACAAAGTCACCTAACATTAATGAACTTTGGGAATCACAGACATTGATGTGAAATCAGTGCAAAGTGGAAGTCCCTGGAGGGGAAAGAGGATGAAAGATGTTCTCTCTTCCGCCTAGTCCGTAGTTGTCATGACAACTGCACATTTCCGCGAAAAGGACCAGAAATCGTTGTCCATTCGCAAACATTCCCGGAAACGATGAAGAAAAAATTCGACAGAAAAATTAAATATATAGAGAGGAAAATTCAGAGCGGGTCTTTAGTCCGAAGGTAAATATTTAACGTGGGAAATTCGGAATGTATTGCTTGTTAAATGTAAAAAACTTTATATGGGGTATCGATTCCAAACTAAGATTTCATTTTGCCTTCGGCGACTGATTGTCTGTTATAAGACACTAAATGAAAAGATTGGGAGTAGTACTATATTACTATTATTTGTTAATGCGATGTTTATAGATGCTTGTCCAATGCTAATAAGTCAGTATCGAATGCAAACAGAAATACATGTCAAATGTATAAATTGTTCAAAGTTTGTGAAAAACATGTGTTCAAAAAATGTCTCACCTAACAGGGATACTAGTTCTATCTCTTGTCCTAAGACAGAGGAGAGGTTCTCCTACTATTTACACTGGTTATCTTCAAATGTTCAATTTTGCCACTTACATACTTTTGTTTAACCCTGCGTCATATGTAAAAATGAAAGAACGAAAAAGAAATAAAGGCATTTTTCTTGCCTCTATATCTTGTCTGAAAGATTGAGTTAGCACTATTCTGCGGGTAATACTTTATTTATAATCCTCGATAATTATCGAGCAATGAATGCAAATCTTAATTTGTGTTTCTACATATAATCTAAAAAACTTCATGGTATGTTTAATGTACCTTAGGTATTATTCCACTTGTGAACCTAAACGCAGCAGCTAAATCAGCAGGTAACTAAGGAAGAAGTTAAGATAATAATAAAATGCAAAAAAAATCGCTGCATGCTTAACTTAAGTCAAGCAAATAGTTTAAGCTACTGTTTATCTTCCAAGTGATATATCCGAGTCATGAACCTTTCCTTTCATAACTCTGCCGCGTGATTGAAAATCTTCTTCTGAATATCCCTGCCAGATCTTGTCACTTTCAATAAACCGCAAATGAAAAAAAGTCGTCTCTCTTTTCTTCAAAGTAAAATGAGAGCCGCTCTTCCTCGGGAGCTCTCTATCATTTTCGGCGACATCTTTACCGCCTCACTACCCTAATTGAATGTCACTTCGGGCGGAAGACTAATATCTTTCACGGTGGTTGCCTTCGTTGATACTGTGATATTTTACATCCAAGTACAAGGACCGAGCGTTGGAAGCGGGGGGAAAAAATGTTGTCTTAATTCTTGAGCATGTTGGTTCAGTTTCTCGAGATTAAAATGAGATGTAATTTATTAGAATACCATTAACAGTGGTTCTCTCGCGATTATAGGCTAAGATTGAGACGGGAGAGTTAGCATTCTTGTCCAAAGAAGATTATTTTGTTTTGAAGTTGCAGGACAGAAATTATTTTACGAGGCACGTAAATTTGCAAGAGTTCATTTTCTTTTGCGGTCTTCGCCCGTTTTGTTGTATGTAAGAACTCAAACTTTTGTATAGGGGGTTGCGTAGAGTGGTTCAAAAATACATGTAAAAAAAAAAGTTTCCTCTAGATAAGAGGACACCCCTCAATATTTTTAGACTTGTGGATAGTTACTGGAAGAATTTAAGCTCCTTATTTCAATTGAAAGAGGGTGCTCAGCCCCCTCCCCCAAACTTCATAAGTATGGGGAGGAGGGTTAAAAAAACTACATTGAACTGAAAACACAATGCTACATATTATAATATACACTAATAATATGCATATACATGGTAATAAATTAATTATTAAACAGCTGGGGAAAATTAAATTTTTCTCAATTTGTGTCATTTTTCATGCTACGACTAATGTTAAATTGAGGGGTCATTGAACCTCCTCTTAAAATTTGAGTAAGAAGCTAAAACGTTTACAGCATAATACCATTAGTAAGTCTAAAAAAATGGGGGGTGTCCTGGACTCTAGCTGAAAATATGTTTTTTGAACCACCCTTGGGTTGCGGGTAAAGTGACATAGCAGATCAAAGTGAAATCATAAAATATTACTCTGTTAGCAGCGGTAGCCATCTGGAGTTGGTTTCATCGTATTATTAAACATGTTGTTCTTTCAGTCAAAAACCGATGTACCTGTGAAGCTCAAGGTTCATTACTAACCATTTTCAAAGTTTGACACTGATATTGTGATATGGTGTGATAGATCAAAATTAATTATTGTGTTGACAAAAAGAAATTTCTTGAGATAACATTTCAAATATTTATTGAGATCTGTATTAATTCACTGTACTTTATTTAATACAATTAATTTGAAGCACAATTTGTCAAGTTTTTCTACATTACTTAGAGTGTTCAGAAATGGTTTCCATATCGTTTAAGTTCAAAGCGTCGTCAATCTTCAAATAGCACGAATAAGTAAGTATTATTTTATCATCAAATTCATTTCCGTAATTGTAACAACAATTTAACTGTTGAATTCTTTGTAATATAGTTTTTTAATTGCTTAAAACTCTGTCAAATATTTTCCCGATTTTTGTTTTTGTTAACTTAACTCTCCAGATAGCAAGTGTAAATTATAACTATTTTAGTTAAATTTCCTTAGTTGTAATAGGGGAAGACTGCACTAAATGCAAGAGGTCTGTGTTGCTATATTTAAAGCAAAAAAAAAAAAAAAAAAAAAAAAAAAAAAATGGGGTGACATAACACTATTTTTATAAAGAACATGCTTAAGTGAACACATTCGTACTAAATATGAAAATATTTTTCAATAAAATATTTTTAATAATGTGGAAAAACCTCAAAGAAGGAACATGTCCTTAAATTGTACCTCACATTTCTTAAATTGGACCAGCACATGAAATATTAGCAAAAATGATGAAACTCTATAGGCATAGGTATATTACAGCAATCGCAAATGATTTTTTGTTTTGGCTTTGACTCTGCTGTCGCACAGTATTGATTGGTGACTTTTCTCATTGATTGACACTTCTCACTGGGTTTCTCACTGGTGACTATTTATGCACTGAATAAAGTCTTCTACTTCATTCCGGTGACAAAGATTTCAATGCTAGACATTTAGTGATGTTTTCGGCTGCTTTTACGTGACTTTCGATGTGCTACATCTGCTTCAGAAAAGTCACTGATACAAAGCGCATGCCACACTTCTGTTCTTAAGAAAAAACCTGCACATCGCTCTTGCTTCTGCTTTTTGGAAAGCAAAACACCAAATATCATTGCTTGTCACTCCAAGGAACTTTTCTTCCAACAAGTAAGGCATGATGAACTAAATAATTTTAATTACATACCATGCGGAAAGCAGTGCTTTCCAACCAACTGGTTATTTTCTCGAGCACTAGTTTCGATACCCACCCAAGTTTCCAGTGTAGTTTCCAGCCGTTTACTTTCTAGAGCATTATTATTGATACCAGACAAGTTATCCCAGCCAAGTCCAGACACGACATGGACATACCAACCAAGTCCAACCAAGTTTCTAGATGTTTTATTTTCTATAGCATTAATGTTGATACCCACCCAAGTCTCCAGGGTAGTTTCCAGCTCTTTACTTTCCAGAGCAGTAATGTTGATACCAGCCAAGTTATCTAGCCAAGTCCAGCCAAGACTTGGACATACCAGCCAAGTCCAACCAAGTTTCTAGCTGTTTTATTTTCTAGAGCATTAATGTGGATACCTTCCTAATTTTCTAGGATATATTTAGGATATCATATAAATGACTTGATCAAGGCTCTTTCCGTCATTTCTTAATCTCAGCACCATCGTTTCCCTCTTTTTAAAATCTTCTTAAATCGTGTGAGAGCCATCTTCTAAGAAAAATGGAAATGAGCTGAAAAAAATAAAATTATCCGTTGAAACGTCTTGTTAGCAAAGACAAAATTTTGTCAAATTTAAAAGGCAGCACTTTTTTACAACAAAACTAAAATTAAAACTCTTAGTGAGAAAAATTAGTTTTAAGACATTGCAGTTTCTAAGAAAGCTACTTGATAAAAATTCTAAGTATGATGCATTTAAACGCAGAATAATCCAAATGTTTTGTTCAATAACTGTGACTTCAAAACCCTCATGCTCTATTAACTCTGAAAAGAAGGAGAGTTACGAAACATAATTAACATCGTTGTTTACATTTTTCTTAATATGTTCATTACCCTAACTTTCTCATTAATAGAAATTATACGCAGAAAACTAGAAAAAAGGTAGAATAAACAAGAAAACAGTGAAACCTAAAGCTTTTCTCTCTTAATTTTACCCTACAAAGGTACTTAGTTAAAGCCCTTAAGTAGATTAGCTCATGATTAAATTTTCATTTTAGATTCATTCACGTTCCTTTCAATATTAGCTTAGTGTGTCCTAAAATATACTGACAAGATTTTTCATTTTTTAATTAAATCTAAGCATGATTTGTGAGACAAGAAATGTTATAGATGCTATGCTATTAATTGCATCACTATAAAAAACATTACTTTAGCGAGAAAACATGTTAAGTTTTAAACAAATTCAAAGTCTTCAATTTTACTTTTTACAAATGAGACATCATTTTAAAGTTTTAGTACAGAAGAAAAGTTTTGGTGGGCAACTTAGTTGTCCCAAACCGATTGCTGCTTTTGCTACGGAATATGGTTAAAAGAAAATAACATGATTTGCATCAAAGAGTAAAATGCACTTAAAGTACTTCAACTTTACTTCAAAATTATCAGTGGTATCAATTCAAATGAATATTTTTTAAAAATATCGTTTTGTAGTGTGAAATTAACTACACGAATAGTATTCAACTGTGTTGATTAACTGTCAATTCGTTTCCTGTTGAAAAATATGCAGTGATACACATAAATGGATCGGAATGCCTCTTCATCTGTTTTGAAGTATAAGAGAATTTCAAATAATTAAATATGCTTTTCAAATTCTACATCACTGTAATTATGTACGGTACAGTAAAATTGTAATGACAATCGTTCCGAGTGTGTAACGACTTTCAATGAAGATGAGATGAAGAACTTAGAATTGTCTTAGAAAATACACAGAAATCAATTCTAGATGTACGTAGGTGTTTTATTAAGAAATGTTAAATTTCTATGATCTCTTTTTTTTTTTGGAAAAATTAATATTGGGATATCAGTATTAACCAAGTACAAAATAACCAACAGAAATTTAAAGCACTAGTATTGCGACAGTAAAATATTTCATTTGAAAAATATTTTATTTTCCACTTTGCACCATGAAAAAAAAAGTGAAATTTTCACTTTTTCTTTTAACTTACAAATTTACAGCCAAAAATAAATATAATTTTTCAATGGAAATTTCATTATAAAATCAAAATGTAACTTTCAAAATAAATGCCCAATTTGTTCATTTTGGGAAAGCTAAGGTATTCTAACTATTCCAATTTGCTCCACCGTCCTCTCTCTGCCCCTCTCTCCATACACACACATATATACAGGTATATATATATATATATATATATATATATATATATATATATATATATATATATATATATAATATATATATATATATATATATATATATATATATATATATATAATTACATTATATTATATTATATTACCCCATATTATATTGTACTGTATTATACACACACACACGCATATATATATATATATATATATATATATATATATATATAAACAAATTGAAAAATTGAAGTACCCAATTGTTCCTATTGTTTTTCAAACGTTTACCCAACTAGGCAGAAAAAGCTACTGCGTTGTCAGATCGGAAAAAGCTCTAGATATCATTCTACTTATTATATTTTGGTAGAATTTTTGAAATATTCGGGATGCGTCACGGCAAAAAGTCACATGTTAGACATTCCCAGCAATGATTGGAAAGCAGTGCTCTAACAACTTCGAAAACAAGAAGTGTATTCTTTGGTATAACAAATTTCCGAATACAAAAATAGCTGTCACCGTATTTGTCCGATTGATATCAGTAAAAAAAAAAAATATTGGTGTTTCATAACATCTAGCTGAGTCGATGAGACCTAACTATAGAGACTTTATTAGATCTAAGGATTTCGGTGATGAGTGTATGGCGAAGCAAAGTAAAGAGCTACTGGATATTGTCAGAAAGAAAGCTGCCTTGTTTATTTTTTGTTTTTAAATAAATGTCTGATGTTGTAAGTATTATAATGTGCATTTGTTCTTCCTTAATGCATAGGTAGGGAAGTGTGGGGCAACGGGAGATAATTAAAATGTTTTTGCTTTTTCAAAAACAGGAAATTTGCTTTGAAGATTACAGTTCATAAAGAAAGAACAGTGAGTTTTACAATAAATCTTGTAGTGGAACAATATTTTCAATTTATGCCAGTAAATTTGTACCTTCCACTAATAGTGAAAATTTCCACTTACTTTTTTTTATGGAGCAAAATGAAAAATATAATTTCCATTTCATGTTGAAAAATATTTTTAAACAAATGAAAGAGTAAATAGAAGGATGAATAAAGAAATGAAAAGATAATGAAACGATTAACTAATCAATAAATAAATTAACTAATGACTTAATGTATGAGGGAAAATAAATGAGTGAACGAGTATGGAAATAAGTGAATAAATACATAGATATATCAGTGAATTGTTAAATGAAGGAATGTCAATAAATTTGTTAATAAAGGAATACGTACGTGATTTAGTAAATAATTGAGTAAACGAAATGAACCATTTAACCTAACCACATCCACTTTGCCCCTAATGCACTTGACAAATTGTGCAAATATTTAAAATTCAAATGAGCTTAATAGTAACAAAATAAATACTCCATCGAATTTTAGTAGGTTTCAGATAATACTTAAATCTAGAAAATCGCTCATCAAGATATGATGGTTGAAAATTACTCCTACATTTGAACGAAGCAATTGCCTGTTTGGTGATATTTTGATAGTTGAAATTTTAACCCTAACTCCAGTGGATGAATCCTAAACTCTAGTAGATAGCGTTCATTGCTGACCACTTTTTCGTTTCTTCATTAACCTGAAATGACACAGTCTTACCAGTAAAACAGTTAATTTAGCGTAAATGTGTTCAGTCTTGTCACAATAAATCACTTCAATGCATCTTAAACCTTACCAACACATACCATCAAACTATCATGCCGTGGTGCAAGTTTCATTGTTGATGACGTCAGGAGCGTTACTTGATCATTAGCTATTATATATACGAGAATGTTAATGCCACAAGAACTTTTTCATATGATGATAACAAAAATTATTTTTGGTTCACAACAAAAGGTTACAGTGAGCATCGATTTTTGAAAGTAGCTTGCATTATCTTGTGCTTTAATATTCAGAGATATTTTGTTCTTGACTGGAATAGACAACATATCTTACTGCAAAGTTAAAACATTACTCAATAGGTGGCGCTAAAAGTAGAGGAAATATTTTACCACTTAACTTGCCTCACATTCCCCTATTTATTTGGTTTGAAGGTAGTGTAGTTATATCTGAATGTCAAGTCTTATCTCTTCCGTGGTAAGGCTGAGCGAGCTTATAGTGCTATCATAGCTGACAGTTAAAGGATTACGATGAGAAAAAAACTAGTTGGATTGTATACAACTCACAGGATTAATACAAACTATATAATGACCGGATTAAAAAAAAAAAAATCAAATTTTTGAAATTAGTATTACGCACAATAAAAGTAATTGATACACAAAATTAAACAAAAATATACCAAGACTACAAACGCGTTATTTCGGATGTCCATACGTTCCTACGTAGTATTTGCGAACGGGCTTAACGAAAAAAGTTGACAAAATTTATTCAGGGGTGACTGAAATGAAAATTTAGGGTACAATTTTTGTGGGTTATTATTTGTGGCTATAATACAGTAAAATAAATAAATAAATACCTCTGTACAAAGAAGTAAAACAAAATAAACAACGTTTTATTGCACAAAAAAGTAGATTGCTGCATATAGGCACAGTGGTGTTAAAAAAATTGCATCAAACGCGCCGCAATGGAGAGGAATATCATTTCGACTGCATTCAACACACAGTCAAGCATCTCGTATCCCAGATGATTTGGGGATGTATTTCTGATCAAGGAGTTGGTGGGCTTCACTTTGTGCAAGGAACAGTAAACGCTCAGGTGTATATTGGCATTTTGGAGGAGAAATTGCTTCCTACTATCCGGGATCACTTTACTTCAGTTCCAACGTCATTTTCCAGGATGATTCTGCTCCGTGTCATAGGATAAAACTGGTAAGTAACAATTTAAAAACCTTTTTCCTGCCATTAGACTTGAATTGACAAGGGGTTAAGTCACTTTTACTTTCTTCTATATCTAATATATCGAAAAAAGTATTGGATTCGTGCAAATTTTCGAATTTCGAATTTTGACGGATTCGAACGTTTTGAGGTGTACTGAGTCCATTTCGACTATTTTTGGAAAATGTCTGTCTGTGTGTATGTGTGTGTGTGTGTGTGTGTGTGTGTGTGTGTGTATGTGTGTCACGTCTGTGTGTGACCAGTTTTTTGTGGCCGCTCTACAGCAAAAACTACCGCATGAAATCAAACGAAATTTGGTACACATATGTGCCGCTATGTGAACTTGTGCCCATTGGTTTTTGGCGCGAATTCCTCCAAGGGGGGTGGAGCGGTGGGACGTTTTTTGAGTTGCGCGTGCTTGCTATTCCTCAGGAAGTAACTGGCGGAATCAAACAAAATTTGTTCCATATGTTGCTATTAACAGGAACAGGTGCTGATTTAATTTTGGTGTCAATAACTCGAACGGGAGTTGAGCTATAGAACGTTTTTTGTCGTCAATTGTGACTGCTGTATCTCAAGAAATAATGAACGGAATGAAAGAAAAACTTATCGGCAAGTAGCCCTTAGTGGGTATAAGAGCTGATTTTATTTTGGTGTCAACAGCTAAAAAGGGGGTAGCGCAATCACCCGTTCTTTTTTTCCATTGTGAGTGCCCTATCTCAAGAAGTAATGCTACGTTCTGGTTGAAATTTGGAATATATGTGAATCCATATGGAAACAGGCTTCGGTTCAATTTTGACGCCAATCGCTCCAAGAGGTGTTGATTTTTTTTTTTTTTTTTTTGCGAATAAAAATAGCTTTATTAATGCAACAATAAGAAAGATAAATCGTAATAGATTGTCGTCTGCGTATTTCTCGTGATTTTAATTGTATGGAAATGATCGGAAATATTATCTCAATGATTTAAAATTTTTAACTGTTGCCATCTTATGTTTGTTAACAAATAAAATATTTGTAATTAATTCAAGCAAGGTTTTTAAAATACTTTTCAATTTTCGCTCTTTGCTTTGCTTTTGCAATAATTCAGACATTGGGATGGTCGTCAAGTTTTTGGCATGTGTAATTTTGTTTTTGTTGGGAATATTGCTTCCTCATCAAGCATGGGGAGGGATCAGAAAATAAATAAATATATAAATATATATATATATATATATATATATATATATATATATATATATATATATATATATATATATATATATATATATATATATATATATAGAAGAAAGTTTCGTGATGGCCACAACATACTAGTTTTCTTTAAACTCACAAGCAGGTTCAGAAATGAAAAAATGAGCATGGGGTCAGCAGTTTGCCTTAGCGCGGAAACAGTCCTTATCTACGTAAACAGTTATCGGATTCCTTCTGTTAAATATTTATTTCATAAGTATTGCAGAATTTCACATCCATTCATCGTTAATCGGTCGACCAAAACTTCTCACATAGTCCCATTGTTGTGAAAATGTGAGGATGATGCAATTTTTTTAAACCAGCACTGTATTTCGAGGCTTCAGGAAACCCCCTTTTCAATTCAATATAGACTTTTTGGATGTACTTTACCCACCATTTTGTTGGCACTTTCAGCTTCAATGAGATGGTTTCTGCCTCCAGCTCTGTTATTTCGCATCCCATACTGATGAGTCCACAATAAGAACAAAATTATATTCTCTTGATATGACACCAGACTGTTGGTACGTTGCATGTAGTTCTGTTTAGCCCGGGCTTAGGCATGGTAACTTACGCTTATTACCTTTATTTGTGTTCTTCTGTTATTTTCAATGAGTCTTTTCTTTTTATGTATTTATATTCCTATAATATTGATATATAAGTATACCGTTAAACGGTCACTGTTTGATAATGATATAGTAGTAAAAAAAGAATAACATTTATTAGCTATCACAGCATATCACTTCTACACACTACGACAGTTCGGGAGAGACTATGTACATCCAAAAGTTCTCTCTGTTGCATTGGAAAGGGGTTCCCTGAAACTCCGAAAAACGTATATGCAGTAATCTGCTAATTTGTGAGATAAAAATCTCTCCATTTTCTTTTACTCTAATACTGGATTTCATAAAGTCTTGCACTGGACGAAGAAAATTTATAGTTAAAAAAAAGAGATTTGCACATAATTCTTTATTTATTTTTATCCTTATCTTCTCAAACTTTTTTCTTCCTTGGTACAATGTTAGCTAAAGACACGTAAGTGAAGCTAACATCGAAAACTTAAACTGACTCCTCTGACAGAAAAACTATCTGGATCAGCGCAAACAGGATTTTGAAGGTCAAATTTCCAGAACTTTGGTTTTAACGTATATTTCAAATTATTTTTGACAATTAAAATCCTTATAAAGACTGTAATGACCAAACCCCCACTTCCCAAAAGATAAACCCTGACTGCGCTAGTACATAACGTGAAAATGAATATCGTCTAGATCGTCATAGAACTCGAAAACTGAACATGTTTAACATTAAGAATAAAAGTTTGTAAAACAAAGATTTAAAAAAAAAAAGAAAAATGTTTTGAACTAATGATTTTTTTAGTTAACTGAATTATCTGTGTCAGCAGAAGACTTCGTACACACTTTTTTTTTACTATGCGAGGAACTTTACTTTTTTTACTTCGTAAAAGGAAACAAAAATGAAATTCCCGTTTAAAAATTAGAATTTTATGTCCATTTTAGTATGAAAACATCTCCTTAACATGATTTAATAAATTGCATTCATGTTTGCACATTATTCCTATTGGTTTAATCATTGGTTTTATATAAAATATTTCTTCATATATTGTATCACATTGCGAACGTTTCTTTTCGCTTAGCCACCCTAGAATCCATATAAATACAGTAGGCTCTCTGTTTAACGACTTTCAAGGGACCACAAAAAATCGTCCTTAAGCAGAAAGCGTCCTTAAACAGATGCTTTTAACACTACAGTGAACCATCTGGGACCGTGGAAAGCCGTCGTTAAATAGAGAAAGTCGTTAAATAGAGCGTCGTTAAACAGAGAGCCAACTGTAAAACCAAAAACACAAAAGCCAAATGAGGCAGTGAGAAACAAAAGGATGTTTGTGGATGTTTAAAAGTTTTGAGTAAAACGCTTTCAAAGTTCAGATCCTAATTAGGCTCTTATTGATTTTTTTTTTCTAAATCATGATATAGAGCAGCATCTACCAGGAGAGCTGGTATCATCTCTTGCCCAAAATTAAAGGAGAGGCTTTTCTACTACTTGTATGAATTATTTTCAAATTTTAATTTTGACATTTGCATCTCTTTGCTTCTCATCACTACTTCAAATATCCACTACTCCTGTAAGTGCGTGATATTTCCACAGGTATTTGCGAAGCAGGAAGAGAAATTCAAAACAAAATGGAATTTGTACTAAATTTGGAAAATGCAATTGGATAACGTAAAAATAGACGTGCTAAATACGCATTAAAAATTAGTTTAATACAACTCCCACCCTTTTTATTTTACACTGCTGGCCACACAAAATGCAACACCAAGAAGGAATTGTCAGAATATAATGAAATTTTATGCATGTAATGGCCTCACTAGTATTAAAAAGTGGTTACAAAATGAAAGCAAAATTATCACTTAGCACTGGAAAAGTCAGAAAGTTCCATTAAGCTTTGTTATACATAATTCGAGTGATTGTACAACAAACTACGTGAGGGGGCCTCATAGGTACCTCCATTTTTCTAATTTTAATCTCATTTTGAACTAACCAAAAAAGTAAATTTATAAATGACGCAATTATGAAAAAGTCTGAATTTCTGAAACGAAATAACACAACGCTGTTAAAAAAAAAATCCTGAAATTTTAGGGTAAAAGTTACTGGCATCTATATTGCCAGTAAATTTTACCGTAAAATCCCATTTTACTGTAAAATTTTACGGTAGAATAAACAAGAGTTACAAAACGCAAAACACGAGCAGCAGGTTCGAACTCGGGACCTTCTTCAGGCGGCTTTGCCGACTACCATACCAGTCGGGGCACATCGAGTGAAGGGAAATACGGCGTTAGGTGCTTCGCTCTGTAAGTCACGTGGTGTATCAATAGGCGCTGAATCGTTTATTTTTTTAGGTACAATTTTATGTATTTTTTTCTGTACTGTATATATTCCAATTTACAGTAATCTTTACTACTAATAAAGCTGATTGTCCGGATGTCTGGATGTGTGTGACGTGCATAGCGCTTAGACCGACCGGTGTTTTTTTTTTTTTTTTTTTTTTAAATTCGGCACAAAATTAGTTTGTAGCATGGGGATGTGCACCTAGAAGTGATTTTTCGAAAATTCGATTTTTTCTCTTTTTATTCCAGTTTTAGGAACATTTCACCGAGTGAATTATCATAACATGCACGAGCAAATTACCGTAACTTGGACGAGCAAATTATCATTATGTGGACGAGCATATTACCATAACATGAGCGAGCAAATGAACATAACAAATTGGCGAGAAATTCATCATCCATTACTTGTAAATATACAGGCGAACCAAATGACCTTTCAATTTTCTCCTACGGGCAAAGCCGTGCGGATACCACTAGTATTTACTGTAAAAGTTTCCTGAATTTTTAGTAGTGTAAGAGCTTCTTCATTCCCTAGAGTAAAAGGAACTCTTCAACACATCCCTTTTCCTTCGATCGAACACAAGTCATTGGTATTCCAATAACAAAGCGGTCCTTTCCTAACGTTCCAGAAACAAGAAGTGATGTGTTGCCTTAGTTATAACTTGTGATATAAAACAATAACTGTCGAGCGAATTTCTTCAATTGACACTCCCTAATTCTGAGTCGGAATATCGGCAGATGGAACAAATAGAATAAAAGAGATCTTGTTAGAACAGCGTTTGGAAATATGGGAAGCAGTTTCAGCAGCAGAGCAAATTGGGAACACAAATGTGTTACTTTGTTCGCTGCATAAATTTTTTTACCATGGAGAGACACATTTTATTCTGAAATTGAATTCCATCGCTTTTTTTTTGCCATGCCAAAATGTTTTTCCTTAGGCAAAACCTGAACCATTTGTTTTCAGCGATTTGCTCTCCTTGATTGATTAGAATAATTGTTACTACAATTTAAAAGTATTTTCAAACTTTAAAATTAAAAAAAAATAATGAAATTTTGCAAAAAGAAAAAAAAGACGAAAGTACTTTATTAATGAAACAGAAACACATACACACACAAACACCTTTTTTAAGTCGGTTAAAAATGAATGGAAATTTCATAAAGACGCCACTAATTACAACTATAGGTGACACCAGTGCTGCGCTAGGAACGCCACTGATTTAAATAAAGGTATGGTCACCTTAGGACATGTACAGATTACAGGGGCAGCTCAATATTTTGCTTTAGATATTGCAATAACTTTTAGCTCTTGCAGACGTAGATATGGCAGTACTATGTAATTTTCAGATGCATTGTAGTAAAGTGAAATGAATTAATGATCCTTTAAATCCCTGGCAATCTTATCAATTTATTTCTGTTTGATTTTTTTTTTTTTTTTGCCATCGGCCAACGGCATCGGCCATCGGCAATCGGCCATTTGGAGGAAAACAATCGGCCATCGGCCATCGGCCATCTTTAGACAATCGGCCAACAATCGGCATCGGCCCATCGAACAAAAAATGCCATCGGTCGAACCTAATATCTCATTCAAGTCAATATATATATATATCAGAAATCGCGCGGTGAAGTAGTTTCTCAGGGATCATGTTTCATTTGCGTCTGGAAGGTAAGAAACGTATCAGTGGAGCTGTTTTTCAATTTTTTACAAAGAATGAATAGGGTAAAAAAAAAGTAGCACTATGTATGGCATGTTTAATTTTTGATTTATCGCATCACATACAAAAAATGTCGAAAAAACATTCAGTTTAAATTCAACTTTTTAGTAAATATTTCTTCACACAAAAGGTATAATTTAATTAATAGTAAATTTAATAACGATTACAGTGATGCAAGATTCGTTATTTTATTATTTTGAGAAACGAAATGGAATCTTACGTTAGAATAGAGGGGAGGGGTTTGAAAAATCTTACGTACCCTTACATGGGGGAGGGGGTCAAAAATTGCTAAAATCGTCCTTACGTAATTCAGAAATGGTCCCTTATGCTCATCAACGAGAAAACTATTTACTAAATTGGATCTAGGGTCGCATTTTTGGATACAGAAAAATAAACGTAATCGATCAAACTAACCCGTTAACAGTTAAAAGGCAGAGAATAACAAAGTCATTAATTTCGCCAGCACATTAATTAATGTCATAAAGTGAGTCAAAACTAGATGCTCAGCGTTGTAGCCCAGTGCTCTATTGCACAACTCAGTACGCTGAACAAATTTGTGTTGTGCAATTCGAATGAAGGGCACGTGCACTCAAGAATAAAGGCAATGGCGTCGTTACCGGGGGGGGGGGGGCAGTACGGGAAGCTGAATAGCTTCTGTATAAATAGATAAATAAATAAGAAATAAATTATGCACTAGAGCATTCAAATTTGTCGAATCGTCAGACAAAATGTGTCAAATCAGCAAATCAGGAATTTTGTTGAGAGGTGGCAGTGACCTCCCGCGACTTACCATCCGGGGTTCCTGATCGCAAAAAACGGTTTTGAGCACCAATCCTCTAAAATCTCTGTTTTTAACATATATTTCCACTAGGTCAAACACCCTGAAGGTCAATTCTGGCTGCGTTAGTGCCTGACTCGAAGCTGAAAATCGTCTAAAGCTTCTCAGAATTGCGAATGGTGCACACACAAAAGCGAATTAACGTTGTGGAAAAAAGTTTTTGAGATAAGGATCCAAATAAAAAAAAGTATGTTTAAATCTGAAGATTTTTTCAATATTTTTTGAACGAATTTTCTTTAGCAGTGCCAGAATTTATAAACATCCTAAACATTTATGCAAGGATTATTGAAATATAGTCAAATGCGTGCAAGGAGAAAATTTTTGCTGCTTCCCAATCACGGCGTTAAAACTGACTTCAATTATTGTCACCTGAACAGCATTTATGGTTAGTTGACAACTTTCTTACTCTCCTGGCAGGTAATACATTTTAGGATATTGTTGCTCAACTATAGCTGAGGCAAACCTAACCTGATGGTAACATTTCTAACTCTACGCTAATTCTACTCACAGCATTAAGACGCTGCCAGGTTTCGTTTGTCCCAAATAAAATACTACAAATGCAGGAAGTTAGGAGGAACACCAAACTGTGCCCAACTGAAATTGTACAATTTTTGAGTTGAACTAATATTCTTCTAACCCGTCCATTTGTCCTCAAAAAATGTTTTTTTTTTTTATTTAATTATAAAACTGATCTCTTAGTGATGACTTTTATGAGAAAACATACTATTTTGTGGCAACACTGTCATTTAAACACTATTTTTTTTTTTGGAAGAATAGATTTTTGGTGACATTTGTTTTTGGCAACTCACTTGTCATTAGTAATTATGCATTATAAATGCATGCATTAAGTGAAACAGATTGCCGATTTTACACTATTGCACATGTTCATATGCAATTGCACATTTCTTCTTCTCTTACCTTTAGATTTTCATTTTTTTTCATAAAAGAAAGATTTCAAAAAACTTCTGTTCCTCAGGAAGAAAAAAAAAATATCAGGTGATCTGTGTTTTTTGGGAGAGGTTGGGGAGCGATATTGCTTTTTTTTTTGCAACCCTTAATGTGCAAATTATTTTTTGTGCAGATTATTACCAGAAATTTAAACTTATCGCTAAAAATTGTTAAAATGCTGTACCAGAAAGATCGTCATTCAAATGTGAATACTTTTATTGGTGAGAATAAAAAATAGTGCATATTTTAGAAATTATCGTTAATGCATACTTTTATGCATATTTTGATAATTTCACTGTGCATAATATCCGGATTTCAGTAATAATTAATCAAATATGAAGTTTTACTTTAAAAAATTATGAAAATGCATCATTAAGGGTTTATGCATTGAAATACGTTTTTTAAAATGCTTTAGTTTATCATTAATAGTTTATGATACTCTTATTAAAATACCAGTACAAAGAATATTTATCTGTCGTAAATTTAAAATGTTACCATGTTACGAAAAGTGTTTTTTTTCCTTCTCGCTAAAAAAAGAAAAGAAAAAAAAAACACTCACTCGTGAAAAAAGTTAAGCAACAATTATTTTTTCTTCTATGTCGAGAACGTGACCTGCAAGACAAAAAAGGAAGCTAAAACAATACCACGTACTTTTAACAATTTTAACATTTTTTCCTAATTCTATTTTTTTAAGTCATAAAAAGTTAAGTTACAAAGTAAAATCTCCGTAAAGAAATTCTTTCTTTTTGAAAGACATCATTACTTAAAGTATTTTCGTCAAGTCTTTCAAGTCTTTTTAAACTGCAAGCAAAAAACTCTTCCTTTAAAGTTTTTCTTAATTTCTCATGCAATTAAAATGTCGAAACTATTATAAGGTATAACGTTCATTAAGTTCTTTTCGAGTTAATTTCCTTTCCTTCACGAAACTCAAATTCAAAGCGGAGTTTCTAAAAGTATGCCAGATTACTCTTCACGATTTAATTTTCCCCTTTATTCTTAGAGTGTCCTTATTTGTAACAAAAGTACGCCGGTCCTCTTTTTTTGTGGATAAATTAAGTATTTAATGCTCACAAATTCGATGCTATTAACTTGAAATGTCTTTTGAAGAAAAGAGGATCACAATGTATTAGAATTTATGTCGTTTTTGCTCACATGTTCATAATTAGGTGTAAGGGATTTCAAGTTTCGAAATTCATAAGAGCTTGTTTGCGGGGCATCTATTGCAGTAATTATCTAAAAACTAATTTCAAAGCTGTTTAAACTTTGATTTTTTTTTTTTTTTGAGCAATCGCGATTGCTTATTGTTCTCACTTGACTGTTTTGATGTCGTATGATTTTATTTTCCTCCCGCCTCCCTCTGCAGCACCACCGTCGACCGGCCTCACGATGCTGCTCCTATAGCGAAAACAGTCTCCAGGTTGCGTCAATATCCTACTTACACACGCATACATACACACACGCACACATACAGACACCTACACTTACACACAGAAGCACACACGCAAGCACACACCTACATACACACACAACTACCCCCACACTCATGCCTGCACACAGACACAAAAACACATGCCTACACACACATACAGATACCCCCCACACACACAATCACACATGCCTACACACACACGTGATTGCGAAAAACATAATTTGAATTCAAGATGTCAAAATTCAAATTATTATTATTATTATTATTATTTTGCAGTGTACAGTACAGCGAAACCTCGTTTTAAAGATAGGTTAGTCAATTGAGTCCCAATTTGTGTTAAATTCTCATAGACTGCACAAGAAAAAGAAAATCCCACAAAAAAACCCGCACAAAAACAGGTTTGGGTGTACTACTTAATGCCTTAACAAAGTTGAACGGCCAATGCTGCCCCAAACAAACCTACTGTCCAATCATGCCTAATGTGGAAATATGCAATAGGCGAACTAAGACGAGTCCAAGTTTTGAATTTGTAACATTTTACAAATCGCCTGTTTCTAAGAAACCTTCTAAGGATAATTTCGATGATGGTTAGGTAGGGAAAGAATCCAATTGACTGTGAATCGGGGGATGTTGCTGCCGGATAGTCTAAGGCAGTTACTCTCAGATCACCGATGAAATAGAAAGGCCAACCTCCGGTTTACAGGTGGTAACACACGCATCTATCAGTTTTCGAGGATGCTACGTTTCGCAAATGTGTGTTGTCTCTAAATTAAACAGAGACACATTAAAATGAGCGAAACACACTCATCAACTTTTTACGTTTCCCCCTTATTCCATTGTAACCGCAGGCTGCAGTACGCAGCTGTTTTGGGAAGTTTTAAAAAGGGATTTTCAATTTGCCACTAAATAGCAGAACGAGCCACACGACCGGCAAACGGGCCGTCGTTTGGGCACCACTCTTTCATATCATTCACACAATCACGTTCAGAACTTTGATTTATACCTTTTTAGTCTGAAACTAAGTAAAATACCATTGTAAAATATGTCTACGAGAATAAACGCACCAACAAGCAATATTCTTGGGCTCTATGATAGAGCGGTGGAGAGCGCTAGTTCTGATAGCTGCCTTCGGCAGGTAAAGGATGTACTGGTTTAGATTCAAACTGATACCGTAGATGTTATTTTCTTCTTTTATAATGTAAATTTCATTTTGATGTGCTGCTCTGTAATATTCATTCTGAAACCCGGTAACATCCTTGTAATTTTTTGTATAAAAAAATAAGTCGTTGAGCTTTTGATTATGAAAACATCAACGCATCGTTACGACAGCGCAACTTTATGAAAAGATCTTTGAACAAACCACGCTATGACCACGAGTGTTCAGAAGCAGAGCTGTTTTACCTGGATCATCGGAAAAATATCTCAGGGAGTTATAACCGCTAACTGAACAACCACGTGGTGTAAGCGGTGAACTGTTTCCGAACGCAGCTTTTGGGGCCTCAATGGCCGAGCGATCTGAGTGACTGCTTGACATTGGCACACTTGAGGCGGTGGGTTCGACTCTCGCTCCGGTTGTACTTTCCCCTCTTTGTGATGTAAACTCTTCCATGTGTTGTTTATATGTGTTATAAAATATATCATGCGTAAGGGATGCAAGGCACTCAGATTGTAGTCCTCATCAAAATAAACCCGTGCAACTAACACCGAAAGAAAGAACGCAGCTCTTGGGCACTCAATCGAGTTTAATATATACGTATGCCTGGCGAGAACAGACAAACCGGTCGTATATTTGATTTAGATCGCCCTTATTTGATTATCCGTAATAGATACGTTTTCTTTTTCAGTAAGGCGAGCGCTGATGAAGTTTTTTACATTAAAAAAAGTTTTTGTACGATTTTCTGCTAAATTCGATCAAAGCACTAATAGCATCATAGAATGTACAGCAGTTGAAAATACGACAGTTCAAAAATAGCATTCCAACAAATGCGCATGAAATAAAATTTCATCAATGCAGCACCAGTTTCCTTGTACTCTATAAAAAATCTTCTAACTTCCGAATTAATTCCATGCTGCTACAGTAAGAACTCGATTTAAAAAAGATCATCTTAGATGGTATTGAATTTTCAATGATTGAAAAGCTTTGTCGTCGCATACTTCAAGTAAGTCATTTTGTTACATTTTTGCTGTACTAAATGGATAAAGTATGACTGTGTTTTTAGTGGTCGTAAAATTTGCGTTTGATCAAGCATGAATAAGGGCAGCATTTACATAAAGAAGCAAAATACGCTATTACTATTAGGAACTTTTTAATGCTGTGTACAATTTTTGAAACATATTATTTTAGTCATGATGCTCTAATGCTAAATGTTTGAAGCAGAAGCTTCGTTCTTCTTAAATATGTTTTAGAATGTTATAAAATTAGCTTTACGCTGGTTTCATGAAAAGTTTGTGATTTTTGAAAGTCGCAAAATAGTAGTGAATAATTCAAAAGACTGCAGAAAAATAACGTCACAAAAGGTAAGTAAATTTTTAGTCAAATAGTTTTGTTAGCAACATAAACAAAACTTTTCTGTGTTTTCCAGTGTAGTTTTAACTTCACAATGCGAAATGCAATGAAATTTTCATAAACTCACAATCTTTAACTATTTTAAAAGTGAATAGCTTTTGTCAAGTTCATTTCTTGACACTTTCCTAAATGTTAAGCAAATCGGACACATAATGTATCTGAACATACGAAGTATTGTTTAAGTTTAATTTGAAGGAAATTAACCTTAAATCTTTCTGAATTCTACGAAAGTATTTCTTTGTGTCTACTGTTTATCTAAAATAAATATTACGTAATTCTGATAAATTCACTATATTCTTTTAAGTCTTAAATGTTTTGAAATCCAGGAAAAAAAGTTTCATAGAATGTCAAGGTTACATGCCTTTGAATGTCATTAATTATAAACATAAGCACCATTCTAAATGTTAGGAACTTTTACAAATATGCAATCTTCGACCATTTCAAATGCTTTGAAGTTTAGCTAAGTAATTACAATACATAAGACTTTAAGATGTTATCGAATTTAGTTTCCGATTGGTCCATGATATATTCATGTTCACGCTAACCATTAAAATTATTACACATAAATTTGTAAAAATGTTTTACAGTTGAAATATTCATGTTTTAACGATCAATGCCGTAGCTTTAAGCTAGTAGTACCAAAATGAAGTTTAAAGTTGCGTTTTATATTAAGTTTAAGGATGTTTTAAGCTGGTGTATTTGAAATAGTTCACAAATACTTCACAAACAAGAAATTCTGTCTAGAACTAGACGAGCCTACTTTCCCGTATACCCATACTACTTTCTAGTACCTGATCAATATTCTCAAAAATAGCTAAAATCGCAAATGTTTTCAAACATATTTTTAAAAACTTTAACCTGATTTCTAGGAATAAAATATTCCTCACTCATCCAAAAAAATTAGATGCGTAAAAAAAAAAAAAAAAAAAGAAAAAAAAACCTGAACAAATAAACAAGCAGCAACTTTTAAACAAAGCAGCTAATACACTTTTTTCCATTAAAAAAATCTTTAACAGCTTTCAAAACGAAAAAACAATAATTAAAACTAATAAGCTCATTAAAATAAATACATCATATCAAAAAAAAAAAAAAAAAAAAATCGTTTCTTTTTCCCTGTTGCCAAAAACAATTTTTTAAATGAATTAATGCACTTACCAAAATAAATAAAAACAATAAAATGTCAACTTAAAGAAATAAGTTTCATTGTCAAAAAAAAAAAAAGAGAAAAAAAATCGTCTGCGCATAACTTAATGTAGAAACATAAATGACTTCGAGTTTATTCGCCGAAAACTGAATACCTAAATTGAAACTTTAGCGTAAAAATAAAAAACAGTCAAATCAACAATAATTATTTCACAGTCAAAACCATAGCTGTGGAGTCGGAGTCAATCTCATTTTGGGGTAGAGAATTCGGAGTCGAATATCTAAGAATCGGAGTCAGTCATTTGTCCTTCATGTACAAGTTTTTGCCAAAGCTACGAAGTCAGAGTCAAAGTCGGGGAGTTGGAGTCCGATTAATTGTTGTGCACAGGAGTTGGAGTCAATTGCCCCTAAATTCTCGGAGTCGAAGTCTGGAGTTTGGCGTCAGGAGCTATTTCCAACAAAATTTGTTTGAAGTAAATCCGCCTTCAAGTACGGAATCTACATTGACTTTCAGTTTCCCCGTAGGCGCTAATGTTAAGGGATTTGAACTGTTCAAAATTTAACGGAAAATTGTTCAAATCAAAAAGATATTTTATATACAAGTTTTTCATCAAAAGCTTTTTCCTACAAAGTTTGTTTGAAGCAAATGCGTCTCACAGTTCGAAATTGCCTTGAATTTCCCTGTAGGCGCTAATGTTAAGTTTTTTTGAACTGTTCAAAATTGAACAAAAAATAGTTCAAATCAGAAAGTGAAATATGGGAATGAGGTGTTCTCGCCGAGATCTTTCGAACAAAAAAAAGTTTGTTCGAATCGGACTATCCATTCGAAAGTTATTAGGAGGGGGGGGGGACAGACAGACAGACCGACAGACATTTTCCCCCATCTCAATACCCTACTTTTCAATTTTTAATTTTTCGATATTTATTTAATTATTTTATTTATTTTTGACTTTTTTTCGTTTTTCGCGATATTTTTAAGATGCATTAAGCCTTTCATGCTTTTTCTTCTTTTTTTGGCTTCTTTTTTCTGGGAAAGTAGGCTAATAAAAACGAACAACAGTTTACGACATGGAACTTCTTTTTATTAAAGTTCAACTTCGCTAATTTTCAAATGAAAGAGGGATGTTGAAAAATATGTTGGTAAGAAAGTTTGGGCCAAGGAAAATGATGGAGAAGGTGGGGGGGGGGGGGGGGGTAATTGTGAGATAACAGTGGAGTATTTCTTTCGGAGTGCAGTAAAACCTTTTATATACCATTTCTTCAAAATGAAGTTCAGTATTTTACTTAATCTAACAACAACAACAACAAAAAAAGTTCTTAAAACATTTTTCTATTAAAATAGCAAGTAATTTTTTAAAAATATTCAACTTAAACAAATTATTTAAAAAATGGTCAGATCCTATGTTCTTAAACATGCTCTTTCAGAACAAAATACTTTTAAAATTTTGGGAACGACCCCATTGTCCTCTCCTAATTAAAGTTGGCGTTCCAGGGGTCAATTTTGCGGGCTCCGCGCGTTGATGCTCCTCCTCGGCGGTAGCGTCCATGTCCCCCGGAATCGATTGTACACAATCGTTTTGAGACAAACGCAGCATCCAGTGACTTGGTGACTAGGTAAATCTGTCACTGCCCATGATCGTTTAAAGTTGACCCGTTTCTTTAAATATTTGTATAGAAAAGCGTAGTGAAGTTATAAGTCAAGCTCGCACGAAAATTAAAAACATCTAAACAAATAGGAAACTCTTTTACTATACTTCCGATTAACTCAATATTCCTGTCACAAACTGATTCTTCAACAAAATCGAATTAAGAAAGAAGGGCGTCCTCCAATTTAACATTATTTTTCTGCTTTTTGTTTGTACTTTTTTTTTCCAGAAGCATCAGTGAAAGCATCACCTTTATTTATTTAGTCTTCAATTTAAAGAAAAAAGTACTTCAATTTTCTTTTTAGCATTAATGTGATATGGAGGCTTTCTTTTTTGTCATATTTTGATTGCCTGAATATCGATTGGCTCAAAAGTTATTTTTTTAGTACTCGTTACTCGGGTTCTTAGTATCTTACATTAAAAAAGCTTCACATTTGCAGGGTAAATTATACAGCGACTACTTTGCAACTGCTTAAAACATTGTAAATTTTTGTTCATAGCAGCCTCCCCCCTCCCCTTCAGTCGTAAGAAAGTGTAAGAGAATTTTTCTGCGTGCCCCAAGAATCAGTAAAAATCTTCTTTATTCCGTAGTGAAACAGTGCTGTCACTGAAGCCTTGTTCAGAATTCAACCAACTTTATATCTTCAACTTTATGAACAACTTTCAGAGAAGAAGCAGTAACATTACCGTGATATTTAGGAGTGCGATATTTTCCTTTCTGAGAACCCATAAGAAGTCACAATTTCGAAAGCACTGATGAAAGTTGAAATAAAACAAATGGTTTTTAAAAGAAAAAAAAAACTGAGTAGATAAAAACATTTAGAATTCAAGTAACCACCAATAATAATAATAATAATAATAATAATAAATTTGAATTTTGCCTTTTTAAATTCAAATTATGTTTTTCGCAATCACAAGTGTGTGTGTGTATGTAGGCATGTGTGTCTGTGTGCAGGCATGAGTGTGTGTGTATGTGTGTATAGGTATGTACGAGTGTGTGTTTGTGTCTGTATGCAGGCGTGTGTGTAAGTGTGCATGCATGAGTGTGTAGGTGTGTGTATGTATGTGTGTGTGTTTGTGTCTGTGTGCATGCATGTGTTGTGTGTGTGTGTAGGTGTAAGTATGTGTAGGTGTGTGTATGCGTGTGGGATATGGGTGCAACCTGGAGAGGGTTTTCGTTAGAGGAGCAGCATCGGGAGGGGCCGGGGCGGTGGTGCTGCAGAGGGAGGCGGGGGGGGGGGAATAAAATCATAGGAACGTCGAAACCAACAAGTGAGAACAATAAGCAATGTGATTGTTCAAAAAAAAAAAAAAAACCTTTAATAAATACACAAATTTGCATCATATTTCAGACACATGTTTTGGGGTTTCGATCAACCCTTTTTTCAGTGCAAAAACGTGTGAATTTTTTACATTTAAAGCTCACATTTTTCAGCATTGAAAAAGACGTTCTTTGGAACCTCTAAAAACTTGTCTGTATTAGCACGCAAAATTGCATTTTTCCCCTGTTTGCTTGGTTTTACAAAGAAAAACATACATTTCTTAAACCATCAAGTGTTTCAAAATTGAAAGACTTCTTTCTGTTGAAAATTGTTCAAAAATTGCTGGCAGCCGTGTGTCCTTTAGAACTTAATATTCATATTTCTTAACGAAGATCCTCAGATGTTACGCTTATTTGATCGATTAGATTGGAGCTGTTATTAGGAGCGATTACAAAATCCCCGGCTTCTACTTATTTATTATGGATCATTTTAATTTCGTAGATCCCTAACAAATGAGCCCATTTTCATCTTTTGTCCCCCCTCCCCCTCAACCCGGTGAGCTGTCGTTTCAGATAACCTAGTAAAAATTCCCGGGGAGAAAACTAAGATGCGAGAAGAGTGATCCATCCTCATTTATTTGCACTTGACATTTTTCGCTCGAGGTGGTCAAGTTCAGCGGAATTTTGGTGGAAGATGAACAGTTTTTTCCATCCGTTGTTACTCGTTAAACAAGCCTTTCTTCGTTGTTTTTATGTTGAAAGAACACGGTAAAGTATTAATGAGGGTTTTTATGTTTGTTTTTTTTTCTTTTGGAAAAGTGTTTTTATGTAACGATGTTATAATTTTTCGAACATTTTTTTCCACCTTAAAAAAGAGTTTTTGACATCTTGAATTCAGTTTATGATTTTTGGAATCACGAGCGTGCGTGTGTGTATGTGTGTTGGCATGTGTGTGGGTAGACGTCTGTGTCTGTGAAGGGCATAGACACCACATCCGAGGAGGGGTCCCGCTCGCGGTGGCCGGTGGACAGTGGAGTTTGTCGAGTTAAGTTTTATGCTTAAGTTAAACCTTGAATGAAGGCAAAATATTTGTAACCATGACGACGAAAACTCGTCCTCTTAATAAATATTAAAACAACAAGCTTTATTTTTCTCGTTGTCATAGTAATCTGAAAAATCAGAGCAACATCAAGTGTGGATAGTAAGCATTTGTGATTGCTCAAAAAAAAAAAAAAAAAAACGCTCTTACAGGGAAGTCACATGGTGCTCTACCTGCGTAATGGTTTCGTTCAAATGTAGAAGCAATTTTCATCCGTCATATCTTGACGGGCGATTTTCTAATAATAAAATATTAGTTTTTTTTCTTGAATTTAAATTAATTTTTATAATTATATTTTTTGTTCGTTTTCTAATTAATTTTCTGTTTGTGCAAGCCAGCGTTGGTATTTTGCTCTTTTCCCAGAAGCCATTCATGGATATTAGCAGTGATATGTTCCGAGTTTAATCGTAGCTGCACAAAAATGGCAAGTAAATAAGTACGAGATAACTCGTAGTTGGTGTCCTAGAAAAGAACGCAATCTGCGAGTTATCTCGTAGTTGGCAGTCAACGTGTTAACTACTTAAATTCACTGGCGTGATATCAGAGGATAATTTTCCCTAGAAAAAATTAATCTCGATCTTATACAATAGTATCGGTTCCAATGTGCACAGCGATGTAAAATACATCCAAAAATGCATTTTTATCAGCTATTTAAGTTTGAACAAATAAGAAAATTACCCATTTTAAATGAAATGAAATAATTTACGTAAAAAAATGAGGATTAACTCGTTCGGAAACTTTAAGTCTATCGAAATTTCATATTAAAAGAGCTATTCTTTTTAAAGCATTTAACCGCCCACTCGTTTGATTTTAACAAAGTTTTATTTCTTACACTAAAAATAATTATTAACAGAAAAGTAGATTTCAAAACAAACGTTGGATTTAAATAGATATTTGGTACAAAAGAGTTGACATAATACGATTACTGATAAATCCCCCTTAGCTTATTTAAAGCCGCTTAAAGATTTAGCTTTTAAGAAAAACATTTTATGGAATTCTCTACAAATATAGATATTAATTTTAGATTGTTCAATACATTAAAAAATACTTTTTCTAGGTTTTAGGCGGGTTTAACTAAAGAGCTCAAAACACAAGTGAACTAAGTCAATTTTCATGGCATGTTTATGTTTTGTAAAGTAATTAACTCATAATAAACAGTTATAGTTAACAAAATTCTTCCTTTATTGACAAAAATACCGCTGGGCATTTAATTGATTATAGATTCTCATTATTTTTAGAAACTGAAGGGAAATTTCTGGGTTTCAAATGTGCTAAATTTGGAGTTCACGTTTACTCTATAACCCTTCTAATTACCATTCAAGGAGTATTGTTAATCAATTGAGAGATGCAAAAGTAATGAAAGATTAAGATTATATATATATATATATATATATATATATATATATATATATATATATATATATATATATATATATATATATATATATATATATGGTGGATTAACTGAAAGTCTGGGCGTCTTGGATTTTTTTCAAGTGCGTGAAATATCGGACCTCTCAAATTTTAAGAGGCCAAATTGTTAGAGCGCGTCTAGCTGAAGCAAGTGTAACTGAAGTTTTTGGTGTTTCTAGAGGTACAGTATTATAACAGCATACGCGCAGCGCGATATGACCATGGAGCTATGAGTAATAAGGAGACGACATGAGCGAGATACGCTGAAGCCGTTTCGGAAGCTTAGTTAACTGTTCTTTTGACTGGCAGCCATCTTGTGGTGTTCAAAACATTGAAAGACTGCATTTCATAACATGGTGTGTTTCTGATGTTAAAAAACGTCCGATTTTTATTCTTTTGCACCAAAAGGGTTCACTTTTTGCAATTGCGATTTTTATAAATGGTTCGATTTCGCTGTTTCGATTTTTTTACTTGATGCTTTTATTTTGATTTTATATCGACAAAATTTTATGCTGTAGCCATATTATATATTATTTTTTAAAAAAATGAGCAATAATTCGCGACTATTGGGAAAATTCGCGAAAACAGCGATCCCCGCACTTTTTGCGTAGTTACGGTAATTATTTATTCTTTATTCCCAGTCAGACCATGTAAAATCATAGCAGAATGTTTAAGTATTCACTTCTTTAGCATCTGCTTAAAAGGGATGGACCAAAATCGGGAAAATGATCACGTTTTTGAGTGTTTTTTTCAAAGAAAAAAATCGGTAAAATTTTTCGGAAATTCTGACCCGCGTATAAGTCGACCTCCAACTTTAAACATCATTTTTTGTAATAAATTTCTCGACTTATTCGCGAGTATATACGGTAGTGGATCACTTGCTCAAGGTCTTTTGGGAGCTCTTTTATTACCATTTTTTTAACCTTCTCGTCTGTAATGTTTATATTCTTTTGCGTTATTTAATTTATAATTAACCGACATTTATTCAATTACTATTTTTTTTTTGTAATGGCAGCAACAGTGACAGTAGAAATTAGAATGATAAAAATGTTTTGATGGAATGAATGTTTTTCTCACCCGTTGTAGGCGCAATCTATCATTTTTTATTTTATGTCAATGTAATTGCCCTTAATTTATTTTTTGTATATTTAAAATTTTTCTCAACAAAAATACTTCTGAAAGCTGATCAATATTATTCTATTATCCGAGGGCTTCTTAACGTTATCTATGGGTAAAAATTTGGTTCTAGGATTTTTTGTTCGTATAAGCGGAGCATTCGTTTATCCTTTACCTAATTAAGCAGGCTGACAGTATTTTCTTTAATCCTAAAGTACAAGTGCTGTCCAAGAAGTATCTGACCTTACTGTTTTTGTGTGAAAAGTGTAAATAAAACTATTTTTGTTTATAATATATTTAAACTCATTTCACAGCAATTGTTCAGTTTTTGTTATTGTTCTGAATCCTTTTATTTATACTTCTGTGGTACAATGCTTTTACGCAAGTCCTTTTTATGTCGAAGTGGAATATTATAAGGGTTTTATTTCCTGTACGTTTTCAAAAAGTAATGTTGTCCTTGATTCAAACATTGTAAAATACTGTACTCCCTTTATTTTTTTGGAATAAATATTCAAAAACACATTTTGTTGCTCTGGAATGTGCTTTTCAAAACTGAAAAATATATTTTATATTGATACAAGTAATATCCAGAGTAAAAATTCCTGTTTTTTTTTTTTTTTTTTTGGAAAATAATAAAAAAAATCGGATTTATTTGATTTAAATCCGATTTTTTTGATTCTATAGAAAAAAAATTAGAACATTTGTAAAATATAATTAAATTTAATATTGATATTTTTCTAAATTTACCACTATTATATTTTGAGTATTTCAGTAAAAAGCTTTCATGACATGATGAAAAATCTGTTTAATACAAAGCATATGATTCTTGTCAAATTTAATTTAAATGACATATTAGTGCACTTTAAATTGGTAAAAAAAGAGGAAAATAAACAAATTGGACTTATAGCATATGCCTTTTTCTAATCTTCACTAGCTTTGTTATTTATTTTTTTTTTTTTTTGTATAAAAATTATATTTTACAATAGGAAAGAGCTGGCAATTTTATTTGCCCACTTTCTGGTAAAGTATTTCGAAAACTGGTCCCGAGACCATCTACAATTATAGTTAACAAAAAATGTATAAACTTCAATCTCTTCGATTGATGATTTCTCAAAAATAAATTTATGAGCATACTCTAAATTTTTTAACAACAATTTATGCTTGGAGCAGTATTAATAAGTTTATCTTTTCCAATGTGTACAAAAATGCACACAATATAGCAACAAAGTATGGAATTTTTCTGCACACCCATTTTATATCTATGTGCAACAAAATCCCTCATTGTTTTCATAAAAAAAGTTCCTTAATCCAGTGACTACTTATTGAAAAAAATATTGTGCAGACACAAAAAAAAAAAGAAAAAAAAATGTGGTAAAAGAGAGATAATTTAAATAAAAATGGTCAAGTGAGGAAAAACACCTAGGACAAAATCAATATAATGAAAGAGGGTTAGACTAAAAAAATTCAGAACTAATAAAATTTAAAAAATTCAGGGAGATTTCCAGGGTTTAAGTTAAAAAATGATTTAAATCATTGACACCCAGGTAATATTTTTGTTATGTAATCCTAAAGTATTCAGTAAATAAATATTTGTAATATTCATTTTGATTTGCGTCTTCCCTTTTCAAAAAATAAATTGGGAATAAGTAATTCAAATCAAGTGGAAAAGGCTCTATTCATTTTCTTATTCCCATCTTTCAATTATGTTTAAAGCTCTTTTTGAGAACATTTACTTAATGCAAATTATTTCGTTGGTTTTAGTTAATTTTACTTTACATAATACTTGATGAATAAAGTATTCAAATATCCAGTGGTTTAAATTTATTTCAAACACGATACGTAAAGGATTTGTTCGAAAAAAAGTCACCGTTCTTTATATAAGAGCCTTGAAATTATTACTAGACGGTTGGAAATAAATTTTATACCCTGCTTTTAGCATTATTTTTGATAAAACCTCCTTCGCTCTGAAAAAAAAAACACACACACACCCTATACCAAAACAGAATATATGCACAGTAACAGCATTTTAATTCTTGAATTAATTGAAGAGCTCTTATTCTTAGAGCAACGATTTTCCACCATTTCTTTTCATTAAACTGACGGGAAAAAACCCTGGATTATTGCTCTTCAGAAAACCATAAATTATCTATTATTGTTCAAAAGCAAAGGCATTGAGTCAACCAGCGCATCGAGCCGAAAGCGTACGATGAAAGCCACAAGATGGCCGCGAATCTTCGCGGTTGCTTCACTTCCACTGCGGAGTTTCAGTGGTGATGTCTTCTCCTTATTACTCATAGCTCCATGGATATGACAAGCTCGGCAAAGCAAAATAGTGGACTCAAAGAGAAGCTTAGTAAAAGAAATCGACGGTATTGAAGAGGATTGTAATGTCTAAAAAGCGAACAAAATATCAGTAAAAATGACCAGAGAATTCAATCACCATCTGGATTCACCAGTGTGAGTGATTAGAGTCAGAAGGTGCCTTTATCAACAGAGCATTTATGGCAGTTATTATACACACTTGTCACTGAGTGTTTCCGTTATTTTGATAACTACCTGTATATATAAAGTGTTATTTCTGAAAGATGTTTTTCTATGGTAACTCTGTAACTTCCTTAATACTTAATCAAATTTATAATATTATCAAACTTTCATCCAATGATTAGTAAAGGCATAGTTGCTTTGCACATTAAATTTATCTGACATTTGTAACGATCTCAGTATCCACTGATTCAAATTAAATTCATTTAACAATTTTAGCTCAGAATTATTGTTATTTTTAATAATCAAATAAACTTGTATAATTTCTTCAGATAAAATTATTTTCTTTTCCTTATAATTGCACTTCATTTGACAGGTGATTATTTCAGCATAATTTTTAACACTCATAATTTCAGTGAGCCGAAGATCGCTTACGATGGATCAAACTCTCCCAAAGTGGAGTTTTGTCCCTGTTTGGGTACTCCTGAAATTTAACTGATAAAAAATACTAATATGGGGTCATTCCATAGTGACTAACGTAACATTCGCAGCTGATTTTCAAACTCTTTTTACTTACACCAGGAGTAAAAATAAATGTGCTTTGGTTTAATATGCAGATTTAAAATGTACAAGGTGACTATTTTTCATTTCTACCAAAAATTTGAAGCAAAATAAGCGCTACCGGGTGTTTTTTCACCAAAAAAGGCATTGTGACTAACGTAACATTTTTGCAACCCTGAGAAATAATGCTTATGTTACGAGGCAAATTTTTCTGAAACTTACGCAGGCATTTAAAATTCGCCGATATATTTGTAAGAGGTAAACAAACTATTTTTAAAAATGTACTACAGATTTATTTATGTTGAATCTTTTTTGGCCCTTAATGGTACTTTTACGAAAAACTGTGTGTGACTAACGTAACCATCGAATAACAAGCAAATGAATGCATATAAAAAACTTTTTGTAATTAATCTCTTGCTCTTATATTACTTTTACACTTTTTAGGAACCTTCTTTGTGTTGCATTATGGTTCTTTCTTTACTTTTTTTTATATTAGTGTAAGAAATTGAATGGAAGGATTCAGTTCAATTAACTCAATTTGAATGTGCAAAAAAAAAAAAAAATAAAAATAAAAAAATAAATAAATAAATAAAAAATAAACAAATAAAAAAAAACTGTTGTTACAAACTGAACAACATTATTTTGGGCTAATTAAACCCTAAATGTCTCTCTTTTAAAAAATCAACTTTATGCAAGTTGATAGTTTCACCGAATCTAGTATTCTGCCGATATACTAGTTATCGTCATAAGAAACTCCGTAGTACTTTTCAATGGCATATAATTTTTTAAGGTTTACTGATTCATCGAACGAATAGTGTTGTGCACCCTTTTGAAATAAAATGTAATATTGAAAAAAAATATTAGAACGTTTTTGCAGAATGCATTTTAATTCCAGATATCACCGCACATGTTTAAACTTCTAAATGATCATTCTTCCATTTTCTGAAATATATGGCGGCAGCGCTTATTTTCACTGTATCATGAAACATTTTCAAATGTTTTCCAACGAGCAGCCATTGCTTCATTTTAATGATAGGTGGAGATGTATTTCCTAAAAAATTGAGACGTTCTTCTTTGTTAAGACTGTATTTCTATTATCTTAATTCTTAACCTTGGATTCTTGTGTTGAATGCACATTCAGCAGAGAACTCATTTTGCTTCACTCACCTTTTTTTCTTTTTTAATAATTCTTTAAATTGGAAGTATCTTTTTAAAGACCTTTAAAAAAGTATTTTTCTAAGTAAACAGAAGGTCTAAAATTTAATATTACTGGTATTTTTTACCCTTAATATTTTTAATCAATATAGAATGCCTACATCTTCAAAATTGTTCATGAAAATGTATATTAAATTAAATAAGTTTTGAATATTAGCAGTCATTTTTAAAACGTTACGTTAGTCACATGCAAACTGTTACGTTAGTCACAGCTCAAATGTTACGTTAGTCATACTAATTATTTTATATCTACTGATACAAAAATAAATATTTTGCACTTTTTTAGTAGATATGACACAGATGTAAGAAAATAAAAAAGTGTTGTTTGGTTCAATCATCTGGTTTATTTTTTAAGCAGAAAATAGTGCATTTTCGTGACTAACGTAACGTAAATATTTTCAGTGAAATAACCAAACTAATTAAAACACTTATCTTATAATGTATGCAAAAAGAACAGCCAATTTTATTGGGCCAACATCTAAACATTTAAAATAATCATAGTTCCTTTTAAATTTTGCAAAAATGTTTACATTACACAAGAAAAAGTAGACGCATGTTTTTTGCACATGCTAAGCCTTTTCTACAACCTCGCACGTTTAGAGACAGAAGAAAAACACCGAATGAAATTTTTGCAAACTGTTACTGGATTTATGTACTAGAAAGTATGCTGAATGAAATGATAGGTCACAATTAAGGCTTTGTGGAAAAAAAAATTCTGAGGTTTAGGTTGACATTTCTATGGAATGACCCTATGTAATGTAAATTTAAAAAAAAAGTTGTAAGAACATGTCAGGCTTTATATACTAGCAAAAAATATAAACTTGGAAACTTTTTTAAAGTTAGAATAAAAGGAAGCAAATATTTGTAAAAGCGGATTAAACATCCGTAGTTTCCCCTATATAATAATACAAGTAACTTTTAAAATTTTTAATTCTAATATTTTATGGTTTATCGAAAAGATTTTATGCTATTCTAAAATGATAAAGTTTTTGTAATTAATATTTAAAGTATTAATTGAGATCTACTGATATCCAGTGTAGTACATCTGTAGTTAATATTGCGCACATTCGGATTTTTAATGATTAATACAATGTCTGTAGCGAAAATGAAATAGTTCATTTTCGCTTACTTATTCATTCATTTACTAAACCGATTACTCGTTTATTCATTAATTCATTTGCTTTCTTTCATTTATTGAATCACTTATTTATTCGTTCATTCATTTATTGTTTTATACACTTACTAATTTGTTTACTTATTTATTTTCCCTATATATTGATACTTTTTTTTTTTGAATTACTTATTAATTTGATGAGAAATATCTTAAATAATTAAATAGAAAATATTTAACTAGAAAAATATTTTATTTCTCACTTTGTCCCATAGATGGGGCAAAGTGAACATTTTCCGCTTGTTTTTGAAGGCGCAAATTTCTTGCAAGAACTCAAAAATAATCTTTCTGTGCAATTTTTATTTTTTATATAGTGTTGTTCCTTTATGTATTGAAATTAAAAAAATTCAATTCGTTCATTTTAAAAATTTAATTCATCTTAAGTTTTCACGCTGCCCAACCTTTTCCGAATCCCTACAAATATTTATTTATCGCAATAAGCATCCCTTTTTAAAAATATTTTTTAGTATTTATTGAATTTATTTCTGACCTTTTTCGTTTTTATCCACAAGCTTATAAAGTTCTGTTTTGTGTGAATTTTGAACAAAAAAAAAAAACATTTATTTACAGTAGTATGGGATAATTTTGGATTTTTTTTTTTTTTTTTTTTTTGTGGGAACGAGCCTAAATTGATAATAAAAAGTTTATTGATTTCCTATATCGTAAAACCTCGATTCGTTTTAAATCGTCAATTTAATTTTATATCTTTACTATTATACTGAAGAAAAACTTTGAAATACTGAGCAAAAGGCTATTTACTTTTAGTTTTACGCCGCATTTTACTGCGTCTTCTTTTTTCTGAAGCTGTCGGAACCTAAAAATATGACATCACTAAATCGTGGAGGGAAAAAAAAATAAATGCTTTATATATGGCAATAAACAATAATAGTATATATCTGTGATGGATTAAGTGGTCATTTTACGACCTTCATATAATGGCAGTTTTGACGGTATGTTTTTCATTTGGGCTCTTATTTCACTTTAATAGCGTAATGCTCTCAGCACTAATACGAAGTTTAATATTTTAAAACGCGTGTTATTTTTCTTTGATAAAATTCGATGACAAAATCATAGCATTTAATTGCTATAATTTAATTATAAAATTCTAAAGTTCAGTTTACAGTAAATATTAAGAAAGTGTGTCCTTAATCAATTTTCTTGACGAAAAAAACCAGAACAATATTTGCTAACTTTTAAAAAATAGTAGGCCATTTCATGCAAATTAGTCAGTTTGTCCCACACGTGACGCCTCATTCGTTTCATTACATCACTGTAAAATATTAATGAAGATTTTTTTTCTGCTTAACAAATTGCAAACTTATGTGGGATTTCTTAAGCAAAAAGTTTCGTCATCACACTTTAAAATGGGGTTGTTTCCTTCAGTCAAAAGTAGTACTTTTAGTCACTGAAATTGATAGACTAAGAAAAAAAATAACATGGATCCAGAAACTTCTTTCATTTTCCCAACAGTTATTTTTTAATTTTTTAAAATGTCCGATTTTTCAAACAAGGAGTGGTCTTGATGACGTCACAAATGATGCTCTTTGGCGCATTTTTATACCGCTTTTCACGTTACGATAATCAAGAAGAGAATTAAACATTGTGCTCTACGCTTGCTATCAACCATATCGTTGCCAATACACGTGAGTAAAGATGCGAATTAAATACTTTGCTCTGTGAATGACAACGCAGAATGGCATTTCATCATTTTTGATGTCATCGGCAAGAAATGTAAGCAATAAATTAAGTAATTTTTTAAAAATATTAAACTTAAACAAATTATTTAAAAAATGGTCAGACCCTATGTTTTTAAGTATGCTGTTTCAGAAAAAAAAATACTTTTAAAATTTTGGAAACGACCCCATTATTACTTTTTAGTAAAATATATGAACCGTCACGTGTGGGACATAGGGTTGACTTTTTCGTGGAATGGCCCTAAAGTAATTAAAAAAACATGTTACTATTAAAAAATCATCATATTAAAACCGTTTTATTATGTGCGAAATTAGAAAATACATTTTACGAATAATTAGAAATGCTGCTACATTTCGTTTTAATAATTCTCAAAAATTTCTTATTAACTTCTTTTCTCTCTCTCTCTATTGGTATTGTACCTAGCAAAATTATTGTAACAAACAGTATTACGTACAAAGTGTTTAACTTTGAATTGAATAAATGGCATTCAAAATAATGAAATTGATGTTTCATCAATTTCTTGAATTCCACAATGCGTGTCATAAATACTTATAATTTGTTAATGTTTTTTTTTTTTTTTTTTTTTTTTTTTTTTTTTCAATATGAAAAATTTTAAACAGTTGCTTCATTGAAAAGAATTTCTAGTTATCAATATATATATATCGTTATGAAGTAATTTGCCTGAAATAATTCATTAATGAAACACAAATTATGTAATATATTTTTATTAAACGCAGAATAAGAAATATATATAAAAATATTTTGCTACAACACTTTTAAATGGAAACATAGTTAAGCTTAATTTTTTAAGAGGTGATTCATGATTAATTTTAACGTATATTTTAATCAACACTTGTGTATATTTTTTCAAATTAAATCAAGTTTTGCCTATTTACTTGAAAAATACACGCTTTATCAGTGTTTTGATTACAATAATTATCATCTGACTATGATTTATATAAACAAAAAATTCAGCTTTTGCTGCAAATATACAGTGGCTCCCAAAAGTGTTCGTTCAATTACGACTTTCAATGAAATAGGCATCCATTGGTTAAAATTAATATTTCGGAATGGGTATTTAATTATAAGATATATGATCTATTTCAAACAAAACTATATGAAAATTTTTTTAAAAATGTTTGAACTTAATTTTTTTAAAATCAAAAACCAAAAAGTGCCGGAAATTTTATCTCACAAAACTTTTTGTACACTTAAAAAAATGTCTATAAATTATTGAATAATCTAACTTATTATTAAGTTATTATTTAGTAGAATATCATGCAGTATCATAAACACCTTTTAAACGTCTGGGAGTAGATTTAATTCTTTTTAGTCTTACTGTTTCTGTTGGATATAGCAAAAGTCTGTTGGCAACAGCCGGACTGCTGTGTGAAGTCGAGAACATGGCGATTGCATCCGTCGGTGTAAAGTAACAGCTCATAATTTATGTCTTGTAAATAAACCCATTTTTCGTATTTGTTGCATCCGTGTTAATTAAACACACTCGGCACACCTCAGGCACGGATATAACAAAAGTGGCGACGAGGATTTTCACGAATTATGGACTATTAAATTGAATAGAATTCTGCAAGCATAAAAAAAAGGCTAACACTGATGAATTACTGAAGCAACTAACACAGCTGGCATTTACAACAAATCAACGGCTGGAACTTTTGGAAGAAGCATTTCGCCAACATCAAGGCCCATCAGCAACTACAGCGTCCAATGGACCTGATAACCTTGAATTTTTAATGGAAACATTGGCGAAAGGTATTAGTGACTTTATTTATGACGCAGATCGCGGACTAACATTCGATAAATGGTACACACGGTACGAAGAAACTTTCAATACCGATGCAGCTAAATTGGATGACGCCGCTAAAGTTAGATTACTTTTAAGGAAATTGGATCTACCATAGACTAATAATAAGAATAGACCGAGCTATGGCAACCCTTTTGCTGCTCATAAACCAAACCATGTGACTGGTGGATATCCTAGCAACAGCGAGCGACGATCAACGCCCGCGAGAAATAAAATAAATAGAATTGATGGAACACGGAAGAATGATCTTTTATGGAGTCCGATTTGTAAATTTGTCATTCTAAGTTGTAAATATTTTGTTAATATAGTTAGTTTTTCGTTTAGATAGTACTGTGCATTTTCTTTATTCAATTTCAATAACTCTCTAAGCAATTAAGGATGCATGCGCCCAAAAAGAATCGGCAAACGGTAAGATTTTTACCTACAATTTCAATTTAAGATACCGATTAGAACAGTTTTGCCTTGACGCAAAACGTTTACGCCAACGCTGACGTAGCAGTTCCGAATGAAATAAAAGTTACCGAAAACTGTGATCAAAAACTAATTACTAATGTCAAAATAATGCATAACTAAAAGAAAAACAGTTCAATCTCAGCACCTGGAAAAAAATTATAATGAAAACACATTACTTCTTAAAATACATGTCGAGTGCCAAACTGTAGATAATCTTTCCATCTAGCAACCATGCTGCCAAAGTCTTCGCCAAACCCTTCCACCAGTCACATGATACATCTATGAACCAATTTTCTTCATCAGCAAGAATGAGAAAGCTCGGTCTACTCTTATTATTAGTCTATGGGATCTACCGTCGTATAATAAATATGTCAACTACATTCTTCCAAAGAAAGTCAAAGATGTAACATTTGCCGATACAGTGAGTCAATTGAAATCTATTCTTAGTCTTAAACAGTCAGTATTTCACAAAAGATACAACTGTCTTCAAATAAAAAAATCAGACTTCGATGATTTCGCCTCATATGCAGGCATTGTAAATAAAAATTGCGAGGATATTGAATATAATCAACTGGACATCGAACAGTTCAAATGCCTAATTTTCATAAGTGGACTAAACGCACCAAAGTATTATGAAATTCGTGCTAGACTGTTACAATTTATGGATAAACAATCCCCTAATTCACCAGTTGATATTCGCAAACTCGTAGAAGAATGCCAAACTTTCACTTCATTAAAAGAAGATGCAGCCATGATACAACAGTACAGTTCAGCAAAATCATCAATTAATAAAGTTTCGAACGATAAATTAACAAAATTTGGCGAGGAAAAATTTCAAGAAACCCGCAACAAAAGATCGTCTGCTTCCAAGTTTGATAAAAAGAAAAGCGCAAAGCTTGGTGAATCATCGCCAAATCCACGTAATGATAATCCAATTCTGCCAAAATATCCTTGTTGGTTTTGTGGTGGAATGCATTTTGCAAAGAATTGTAATTATTCAAAACATCATTGCCAAAAATGTCACAGAATCGGGCATAAAGATGGATATTGTAACAGCGGAAGCCAAGCTACTGCGGCTGGACGGAAGAAAAAAAGGAAGTATTTTTTGCCTAATACAGAAGCAGTTTTTGCCATAAATGAAATTTCTGTTGAAGACAAAAGAAAATACATTTCCGTGCAAATAAATAATGAAATGGTCAAACTTCAATTCGATACAGCTTCTGACATTACTATTATTTCCGAAGATACGTGGAAACAAATAGGAAAACCGACGGCGAACAAAACAAAATTTTCCGCCAACAGTGCATCTGGAAATCTCGTAAAGTTAACCCATAAATTTGACTGTCAAATAACAATAAATGACACTACGAAGACTGGGACTTGTTTCGTAACAGAAGTACAAAATCTTAATTTATTTGGAATTCAGTGGATCGAACTGTTTGATTTGTGGGACGTTCCGATTTCAAGTATATGTTGCAGTGTTCGCTCAGTTCCGGACATTAATTTTACCCCGCAACTTATGAAGGAATTTCCTGCAGTATTTTCAACAGAATTAGGTCGCTGTACAAAAACAAAGGTGACACTACAATTAAAGAAAAGTGTTCGACCAGTATTCAGAAACAAGAGACCAGTGTCCTATGCCGCACTTCCCAAAATTGAAGAGGAGTTAGATCGATTGGAAAAGCTAGGAATAATTTCACCAATTGATTATTCAGCATGGGCAGCTCCTATCGTAGTCGTCAAGAAGCCAAATGGGAAATTACGAATTTGTGCTGATTATTCAACAGGACTGAATGATGCACTGGAAACGAACAAGTACCCGTTATCCGTTCCAGATGATATTTTTGCAAACTTAGCTGGAAATTGCATTTTCAGTGTGATAGATTTATCTGAAGCATATTTTCAAATTCAAGTAGATGAAGATTCGGGTAAATTGCTCACTATAAACACTCATAGAGGACTTTATAAGTTTAACAGATTACCCCTAGGAGTGAAACAAGCACCTGGAGAATTTCAGAAAATTATTGATGCAATGATTTCTGGACTTAAAAACACAAGTGCTTATCTTGATGACATAATGGTTGCAAGCAAATCTGTTTCTGAGCATAAAAAGCAATTAAATGAACTTATTGGAAGGCTACAAGATTACGGTTTTGTCGTTCGTTCAGAAAAATGTCAACTATTTTTACCGAAAATTGAATTTTTGGGTCACATAATTGATGGCAACGGTCTCCATCCAAATCCAAAGAAAATTCAAGCTATTAAGGAAATGCCTCCCCCAAAGAACATTTCGGAATTGAGATCTGTATTGGGAGCTATATATTATTCTGGAAAATTCGTACCCAGACTACAGAAAATCAGACAACCATTAGATAATCTGCTTCGAAAAGATGTTGAGTGGAAATGGGCAAACAAATGCGAGCGAGTTTTTGAAGACATAAAGAAAATTTTACTAAGTAACCTTCTTTTAACACACTACAAAGCAGAATTTCCAATCATTGTTGCTGCTGACGCTTCATACACTGGAATAGGAGCTACTATTTATCATGAATTTCCAGACGGTTCCAGAAAAGCTGTTTTCCACGCTTCAAGAACTTTGTCGGCTACAGAACAAAAATACAGTCAGATAGAAAAAGAAGGACTTGCATTAATATTTGCAGTAACAAAATTCCATAAGATGATATATGGGAGAGAATTTACCCTAGAAACTGACCACCAACCTCTCTTACGCATCTTTGGATCACCGAAAGGCATTCCAACCCATACTGCAAACAGACTTCAAAGATGGGCTTGCACATTATTGGCCTACAATTTCAAAATTAGATATATTTCCACGGATTCTTTCGGCTACGCGGACATTTTATCAAGACTAATTAATTCAAAAATTCAACCCGAGGAAGAAATTGTCATCGCTTCAGTTCATTTGGAAACAACAGTAAATCAAATTTCGGATAACTCAGTTGAAGCAGTGAACATAACACACAAACTTATTCAAGCTGAAATGAAAAAAGATAAAATAGCTCGACAAGTAATAGAATTTCTTGACCATGGTTGGCCTTCTCAGAAAAATAAAATTCCAGAAGAAATGAAACCATATTTTAACAGAAGAGAGTCCCTCTCAGTGGTAAAAGGATGCCTAATGTTAGGTGAACGCGTCTTTATTCCAGAGAAATTCCGATGCATAATTCTAAAAGAGCTGCATAATGGGCATCCTGGAATGGAACGCATGAAATCATATGCTAGAAGTTATGTATTTTGGCCTTCTTTGGATAAAGACATCGAAAATTACGTTAAGAGATGTCATCCATGCCAAATTTCTAGAAAATCACCCACCAAAACATTACTGCATTCTTGGCCATTAGCAAAAGAACCATTTGAAAGAGTACACGTCGATTATGCAGGGCCTATAGAAGGTTATTATTTCCTGCTTATTATCGATGCATATAGCAAATGGTCAGAGATTTTCACGACAAAATCTATTTCTGCACCGGCAACTGTAAAATTTATGGAAGAAACTTGTGCCAGATATGGAGTACCGAAAACAATAGTCTCTGACAACGGTAAACAGTTCACCAGTCATCTTTTTGATCATTTTTGTAAACAAAATGGTATCCAGCAAAGTACAACACCTCCTTATCATCCTCAATCAAATGGACAAGCAGAGAGATTTGTAGACAAGAAGAATTAAGAAAATTCAACAAGGAGGAGACCTTCAATCAGCTGTAAATACATTTTTGTTCACTTACCGGTATACACCAAATAAATACATTGGAAACAAATCACCGGCCGAGTTGATGCTGGGAAGAAAATTAAGAACTGTCCTGGACTTGGTTCGTCCATCTGAAAATACAGCTGCCAGGATCAATGAAAAGCAAAATTCTCAATTTAACAGGCATCATGGTGAAGAAAATAGAAACTTCAAGGAAGGCGATTTAGTGTATGCTAAAGTGTACCTAAATAACACCTGGAAATGGGAACCAGGGAAAATAATTGAACGTAAAGGGAATGTACTTTACAACGTATTTCTCGAATTAAATGACAGAGTACGACTCATCCGTTCCCATGCTAATCAGCTACGCCTCCGGTATGACGACACAGTAACACGTTCTAACTCCAATGTCTTAACTGAAGAGTTCAGAACCACCGAACGGCCTGATCAGGACACGTGGTTCAATTTCGTTACTACCGACCGTTCAGAAATCGATGAATCTCTCCTGAGTGAGTTTTCTTCGTCATCTAACACCGGGAGAGTTGATCCATCTGTATCGGCAGTACCGAACAGAGTCAGACCACAAAGAGCCAGGAAACTGCCTCAAAAATACAAGGACTTCGTCATGTCCTAAAAGAGGGAGATGTTGGATATAGCAAAAGTCTGTTGGCAACAGCCGGACTGCTGTGTGAAGTCGAGAACATGGCGATTGCATCCGTCGGTGTAAAGTAACAGCTCATAATTTATGTCTTGTAAATAAACCTATTTTTCGTATTTGTTGCATCCGTGTTAATTAAACACACTCGACACACCTCAGGCACGATATAACAGTTTCTAACTCTATTTTCGTTTCAAAGCCGTATATTCGTAATCTAGCCTCCAAATATCTCTAAATCTGTTACGTTAAGTTCAAATTTGGAGATTGAAGAGGTATTTTCTAAAATTAAGGACATTTTTTGAGGCACTAGACGCAAACGTTGAAAACCGTGTGCTTCTTATCGTTATCTTGATAAAAAACAAAGTTTTTTCCGATAACCAAATTTTTGGTTAAGAGTTTAAAATTGTTTTTTTTTTAAATATTTAAATGAACAGCATGATTCATTATTTCATCAAAAAATTCCAAACTATTAAGTATTGGTGCTGATATGCACCCTCACACAAGAATACCTTCTCCGTCCTGATTAACTGGTCCAACTAAGTTCTTAAGATTGCGTTCCTCATTTTTTCTTCTATTTACAATTATACAACAATTTAACAAAAAATGTTGAGTTAATTTTTATCTGTAAGTTAGACATAATTCCAAAACGTTTTGAGCTTATTTATCATTGATTTTGCGAGGAAAAGCGTAAGCTTTCTGTTTTTCGCACGGCCAAGAAAATTTCTGCGGGAAGAGGTCCCATTTAATCCAGCTAATCAGAGAACTTGGTGAGCAATTTTAGATGAAAATTAAATGTAAAAATTTTCATTTAACTCTACAAAAACTTTTACAGCACTCAAATGTGTATATTTCATAAATTTTTTAACTGTAAATTTCCGATTACGCTTTGTCAACTTTGCCAGTTGACCTTTTTACTTCCTTTTACAAAAAAGGAAGTATTGTATTTTCAAAAACCATTTCACTCAAAAATCGGCTTTAATTTCCATTTTTCTCACCCCCGAATGAAAGTTGAGTTTTTTTTCGACCCGACCACACGTGAATATATGCCTAGGAACGTACAGACACCAGAAATATCCATTTTGACAACCCCCGAGTTAATTACAACGAATTTTCTCGTGACGTCCGTATGTACGTATGTATGTGCGTAAGTGTGTATGTATCTCGCATAACTCAAAAACGGTATGTCCTAGAAAGTTGAAATTTGGTGCATGGACTCTAGTGTGGTCTAATTGTGCACCTTTAATTTAGGTTGCATTCGGATGTTCCTAAGGGGGTCGTTTGCCCCTTTTTGAGGAGAAATCATTTTTAATTTGATGTAAGCTCAAGTTGTGTTATAATATGTCAGACACTTGGCGATATATCACCAGTCTTTTGGTTGCCAAGTTTGTCGCCAACTTGGCAGCAAATTTGAAGATTTTTTAATTTTATTTTTTAAAATTTGGTTTCAGTTTGGCCACTGTTGGTGATATTTAGAGAATAAACAATTGAATCACATTAAAATTGCCAGTAATGGGGAAATGTCATTAAATTGGAGTAAAAGGAAGTCATGTGATGCACACATCAGTTTGTTTTACCTTGCTTTTGGTCGGATTCTTTTCTTTAAAGCATTTTATCAAGCACTTTACTATAGAATGGATTCAATTAACTAATTTAGAGACATTTCAAACCAATTTACCGCTACTATGAGGAAAAAATTCAAATTTCGAATGGTGTTTGTGGTTTTTTACGAATACCTGCCATTTTAAAGTAATAAGCATAATATTAAGGAATAAATTAACAAAAAATTAAAGCCAAATGACTTTTAAAGGTCAACACAATGCAAAAATAATTAAAAAATATATATGATAATTTCAATCATGAGTTTATTCGAAAATATTTGAGTGTACGATGACTTTTGTGGCGTATTATTTCTCTGTCTCTTCGTTTTTTGACCTATTTCAGAAAGAAGATCCGTCAATATTTTGGAAAAACCACAGGGTTTTATTTGAAAGGACATAGGACTGATATGAAAAAATATTGGACTTCATACTGGAATTCAGTTTCGCGTAAAAACTTTCAAACTTTACGAACACTTTTCGGAGCCACTGTATGCTGAAAAAAAAAAAGAAAGAAAAGAAAAAAAAATGCATCAAGAGAAAATATTAGACATCTTTAGAAATGCTGCTTTAATTTGAAACAACTCTCATTATAAATATCCACATTTAAATAAATTAATTTTTGCGTTTGTCAAATACTCATTATGTCAAATTCAAATGCAACCTTTCTTGAAAGTGGAAGACGGCAAAAATAAAATAAAAATATATTTCGTCGCTTCAGAGCAACAGTAAGATATCTTAGTGTTATTTCTGGAATAAAATATTTTACTGTTGCTCTGATGCGATGATATATAAAAAAAAAAGTCGTGTTAGTTACAGTACTTATAACTCAAAAACGGCTGAACCGATTTGGTTGAAAATTAGTGGGGAGGTAGCTTAGAACTAGGAGACAGACGTAGAATACTTTTTATCCCGTTCGACCGCGTTCCCGAAATATTTGTAACTGCAAGTTAAATGTTTAATTAATTGTTTAGTTCTATGAATTCCTAATAGATGGCGGAATAAGTTTAGTTCTTTGAATTCCTAATAGATGGCGGGAAAAGTTTAGTTCTATGAATTTCTAATAGAGGGCGGGGTACGTTTTGTTCTATGAATTTCTAATAGAAGGCGGGGTAAGTTCAGTTCTAGGAATTCCTAATAGATGGCGGGGTAAGTTAACTCGAGAGCGCGCTGGCTGACAGTGTAGATAGCTACGCTATTGTGGGACTATTGTGGACAGTGAACTGATTTTCGAATGCGGTTTTTTTTTTTTTTTTTTTCGATAGTCAGGTACATAATTTGATTTTGTAGGATTTTTCTATTTGGTTTTGTTTTCCTTATTTCTACAACGTTTGTTTTTGTTCTTATAGTTGAAGATAGTTACTTTTCTAATTATATAATTTCATTTGTCGTATTTTTCAATTATGAATGTTCTTTACAAAGTTTTATTAAAGTATTCTTTATTTGGCGAACATTTTAAATTGCAGAAAAAAAAAACCTCCTGACTCGCTAAAGGGCAGGGTTACGGCACGTGGTTGCTTGGCACGTTAAGCGATGAACTACACAGTTGAAGGATTATTTTGTGTTTTAAAGCTAATGTTAATCTTTTTAGGCATCGCCGTGCGGATACTGCTATAAATAAATAAAATAAAATAAAAGAAAGAAGGAAATAAAGCGGGGAAAACCACTTCACTCGCTAAAGAGCAAGGTTACGGTAGCGTGACTGCTTGGCGCGTTAAGCGATGAACTAGATAGTGGAAGGATTATTTTGAGTTTTAAAGCTAATGTTAATCTTTTTATGTGTTTTGACGAATAAATTTAATTCCAAAAAGACTGTAATAGTTTTTTGAAAAGGTGTATACGCATTTTAGTTGAAGAAAAATAATTATTTCACGGGAGAAGGGATGGAAGAGATCGTGGGTTTTTTGTTTTTTTTTATTCAGCGGACTTCCATTAAATTCTTAGCACGGGCATCGCCGTGCGGGTACTGCTAGTAAATAAATAAAATAAACGAAAGAAAGAAGGAAAGAAAGCGTGTAAAACTACTCATGCTTTTTCTTAAAATCTACTTTTGAAGCAAAAAAAGACGTTATTTTTGACATCATCGCATATATTGTGATCCTATATTAAGACTATTAGTATAGGTTTTTCAGAGTGGCACTGAAATAAATTATTTCCGTAAAATATTTAATACTATCACGCAAAAGAAAGACGTGAGGTAATTTAGCTCAAGAAAACTGGTATTGTTTTCTCCAACTGATCGCATGAAGCAGTATCGAGTAATATGTTTTCGTTCAGTCCCGTAATATATATTTGATTAATATTATTTTAACGACCACGTTATGTACCAGATTTTTGTGTTTCATATTTCGTTTGCTTTCAAAATTGTTCGAGCACATGCAACAAATTGCGGCGCATGTTTCAGTAAATATGCAATTCGACCCGCAAAGTTCTGGCTTGTCTGCAATTTGTTAGCTCTGGCATTTTACCTTCTAATAAAGAGTTAGTCCACTACTTAATAAAAGCTGCAATTGGGAATTGTAGTAAGAATAAAAGTAAGAACTCCTTAATATATTCTGAAAGGGTAGTAATTAAACTACGCTTTTATCTTAAAATTAACAATAAGCCAACTAAATTATCAAACAGTTGCTAATATATTTTGCTTTTAAATGTATTTGGTACGATGAGGATTAGTGGCAATTTTAATTTGCAATGCATGGTGATTAATTATATTATGTTTATTCCATTCTGTTTTTGAAGGGTTCAAATTAAACGTAAAGAAATTCCTTTCTTTAATGTTCTGAAATAAGAAAATAAAAAAATGATGTGCTTAATTTTATATTTTACGCACCAAAATCTATGAATTTTTCTTCATCCTTTCCGTAATTTTCTCTTCCAGTCTTTGTTTTTCCGTTTTTCACACCTCCCCCCCCCACACATTAAAAACATCGTTTTTGATTTGATTCTTTTTTGGAAGAAAACGTTGGGGAATAACCCAAGGAAAATAAAGATTTTAAAGCTGATTACAATAAAAGAGAGAAAAAAAATCAGTAGCTTAAAATACATTAAAAAGACGAGCTGATGTGTGCATCACATGATTTCCTTTTACACCAATTTAATGTTATTTCCCCATTATTGCAATTTTAATGTGATTCAAGAGTTAACTCTAAATATCCCCCAACAGTGGCCACATTGAAACCAGATTAAAAAATAAAAATAAAAAAAAATCGCCAAATTTGTCGCCAAGTTGGCGACAAAACTTGGCGACCAAAAGAATGGCGATAAGTCACCAAGTGTTCTCCAAATTATTACACCACTTGAGTTTGCATCGAAATTAACAATGAATTCCCCCCAAAAAGGTGCAAAAGACCCCTTTAGAAACACCCGAACGCAACCAAAAAGGGAGGTGCACAACTGGACTCCACTAGGAGTCTACGTACCAAATTTCAACTTTCTAGGACATACCGTTCTTGAGTTATGCGACATACATACGCACATACATACGTACATACAGACGTCACGAGAAAACTAGTTGTTATTAACTCGGGGAAACGTCAAAATGGATATTTCGGGCGTCTAAACGTTCTTAGGTACATATGTACGTGTGGTCTGGTCGAAAAAAAAAAAAACAACATTCATTTGATGGTGAAAAAAATGGAAATTAAAGCCGATTTTTGAGTGACAATTTTTTCACGAATACAATACTTCTTTTTTTGTAAAAGGAAGGAATTAAGTGAACCTACTTTCCTCTGTGCCAGAATTGACTGACAAACATCAGCTAAATATTTATTTTCTAAATGGTAGTGCAATTTAAACGTGCTTTTTAAGAGATTTCAAACATAAATGTCTGCAAACATAATATATGAAGCATAACACTGCAGAAAATAAAGGTGTTTCTTTCGTTCAAAAGGATAAGTTGAAGTTAATAATAATAAAAAAAAAGTAAAATTCCTTTGCTCAAAATGTTACATGTTGTGTTTCAGTAAATTTTAACTAGTATCATTCACGTTGAGCAGAAGACCATTCTATTTCAAATATTTATGCGTTCAACCATAGAAGTAAATTACAAAAAAAAAAATAAAATAAATCTGAATATAAAATATGGATTGAAATAGCATTATTGGACACAGGCCGTTATGAAATTTAGTGGAATATGAGGAGGTAAAAATAGGCTGAAAACATTTATGACATAATTGGAATTTATTTTAAGATTTTATTAACGAAGCTAATATACATATCAGAACTTCAAGAAAAGGACATGGGAAAATATTTGTTTCTGAATAAAGCTTCTGATTTTACTGAATAAGCAGGTGCTGAGCATCAATATGAGCAAATATAAGGAATAACGTATCATTTTAATGAAGAAAAAACTGATGTGTCCTTTAAAAAACTTCCTTGTACTCCTATTAAGTAATTGATGCGTTTTTAATAACTCAAAAAATAGATGCGTGTACTCATATATAACTGCATTCCATGTAATTCTTCTTTAATGCAACGTTTTTTAGTTAGTATAAAAAAAGGTTGAATATCGAGTTAGGAACATTGAAATTTAAAGAATGTTGAAACTTTTGGTTGGCGTCAGGTTTTCAAAAAGTGAAGGAAAATGCTGTATTGTTTTGTAAGAAATGATGTTCCCAAAAATTACGACAAAAATACATATTGCAGGTACAGTGCTAAATTTGTATAGGTTTTCTGAAACTGAATGAATAAAAAATAAAACAGTAATTTTTTCAATGAAAAAAAAAAGCATAAAAGTATCTTGGAAAAGTTTTCAAAAATTCTTTGGATTGAACACTAAAAGCTCACTTCTTGAATGCATCCCTGATCTAAAACTAAGTTGGAGTCAAGTCTGAGTTCAAGAGATTATTTATGAATAGCTATCGAAATAAACTTTTTAAAATGAAAATGTGTATTTTTAAAATACAGCTTATATAGTTTTTATTTTGGTAAGTTTTCAGTTCATCAAAGAAAATTGAATTGTAATTGTTAAATCCAAAACCCGATTGATTCTGTTAATAAATATTAAGGCTTCCAACATTATGTATACTTACTTTCATGGTTGATTATAGTCTCCATGTTCAGTATAATCGACTGAGGTTACTTTTGTGGAAGTCGAAAACAGATTGTTTGTCATGTTTAAAACCTAATTTAAGAGTCTGGAAGTTTTTATAAAATTTCTGAAAAAAGGCACAGGACTGAAAGTTTTCATGTCAACTGGGATTCATTTTCCTATCTCATGATGCTACTGTCAAGTTTTTAATTTTTAAATATTTATTGAACGAATACATATTGTTCATGTTTTCAATCAATCTTTTGTGATGCATTTAGATTTTTTTCATTGTTTTGTACATTTAATAGGAAGTTGGCTTGAAAAGGGAAGAAGTGACAACTTTTGTTCTCCAATGTAGATCGTACAATGCCGGACAATGCGGCTAACTGATTTATAAAATTACTTTGAAATTGTTTGTTTTCCACTTTAAGAATCTATAATTAGTTATTTTATTGAATAACTACGTAAAATATGTGATATAAATATATGATTTTTTTTCATCTATTATATAGTACTTTTTAAATTGACTTATGTAGTTATTTCATGAACTACCCAGTTATTCTAAGAAATAACGGGTTATACACTTTAACTGTAACACACACACGCACACACACACACACACACATATTTATATATATATGATTAGAGAAATTAACTAACGATTATTGGTATAATGCTTGTCATTATAAAAGTTAGTTTGGCGCAGCCCTTAGAAACACTTATGAATTAAAATCAGACAACAAGTGATAAATATGCAAGCAAATTACTGTTCGAAAAAGCCTTCCCTCATAATATCAACACAATGTCGGCATGTTTCAAATTCTTAAACTATTCCGTTGTCCTAGGAAACAATAAATTCCAAGCATTTCTCTTCGTAGCCCGCCAGATGCTCAAGTCAAATATGCCCTGCTATCGTCTTTTGTCACTTCAGTGCTAAATGAGTTTAATTTCGAGGGTAAACACAATCTCGGAAGTTCTGCGATCTT